>NC_136483.1:189996464-190081464 GCF_053919585.1 Euprymna scolopes
AACTCTTTAACAATTAGGGATCTAACACGTAAAATTATAACTAACACCAACATTAACACCAAAGCCAGAATATATTCCATACCCTGCCTTGATTGTGGAAAAATATACGTAGGAGAAACTCAACGTAATTTAAATAAAAGAATATATGAACACAAAAGAGATGTAAAAAACAACTATACACTCAACGCCATATTTTGTCACATCATGGAAAACGACCACCATTTTGATTTTAACAAAGCAACTTTCCTTAAACACATACATAACAGATCCACACGACGTTTAATTGAGTCAGCTATAATCTCCCATTCCAGCAAAATAATTAAGCAAAGAAAAGGTTTTTTCCACGTTGCTCCCTTTCTGTCGAAAATAATTATCAAAGAAAACAACTTAGACACCGGTTAAACGCGAAAAAAAAAAAAAAAAAAAAAAAAAAATTCGTAATTTCACTTAATTTTATTTTTATTTTACTTATTTACTGTATTTTATCATTATCTATTTTTAGACTCCATTTTATCACCTCCTATTCTTATTTTTAGATACCATCTTTTAAGTTACTGCGCTATTTTATCCCAATTCAATTATTTCTAATTAAAAAAAAAAAAAAAAAACGATTCTTTCGTAATCTCGTGTCATTTTATTTATTTAATCTATCACCGCTATATTTCCAAACACAATTTTTAATCTCTACGATATTTTATCTTTTAGACGTAATCCACTACACTAGTTTACTCTAATAAGTTCTTCTCTCATAAAATGTATATACATGTATATATGACATCTAATTTACATAAGGAAAACACGCTGCTCTCCCCCATCATTATATATAGCCCCAATCCTCCGACTCTCTCGTCAATGACCATCCCTCTTGAAGAAGCCCGCATAAATCGGGCGAAACGTTGAGTATCCAGGTCCTTCCACCTCCATTTTATTTCATATCGTCGGATTTAATCCAGCTCAACAATCATATATATATATATATATATATATATATATATATATATATATATATATATATATATTGTATTATTATAGGGTCAATTCTCTATCGATTATTATAATGTACTTAATAAGTATTTAAAAAAACTTTGGTGACATGAGCAAGATTCGGAACCAAAGCATTTAACGCTTCGTTCTTAACGTTTTAGCTATGGTCGGGTGGATGAGATTTTTTTTTAATGTGTAGAAGTACATAATAAGTCGACTTAGGCCTGCAAAGTTCATTTTTTTTTCAATTTTGATCGCTTAGCAGCTATTACTACCGGCTAAAAACCTACAAAGGAATTATCCACAAAAAATGCAGTAATTTGACCCGCCTTGCGCCGTTCTGGGTCTTGGTGGAGATGCGCTTTTAAAAATTGGAAACAAACAGATAGAAAAACAGATATATGCGTTTTATTATATATATATATATATATATATATATATATATATATATATATATATATATATATGATTATTAAAAATGGATAAAATCCGACGATATGAAATTAAGATAGAGGTGGAGAGACGTTTCGCCCGTCTTATGCGGGCTTTCTCTCAAGACCATTTCATTGACCATCCCTCTTGAGAAAGCCCGTATAAGACGGCGAAACGTCCAGCCTCTAGATCTCTCCGCCTCCATCCTCATTTCATATATATATATATATATATATATATATATATATATATATATATATATACTAGTCATCCATTCATTTCTTTCACACTACTTCTCCCCCTATTACTGTCCTTCAACCACTTCATGTCTCATTAACCATCCTCTCTATCATCTAAACTATTCGATGTGCACAGAAGTAAGCGAGGGTTTCCGTATTTTATAGAGTGTGTGTGTGTTTCTCTATTTTCAGATTATTCCTGTGTGTCAAACATGGGTTGAATACCGCCGAACCAAAGGTGATGCGATTTTTTCACGGCCGCAAATACTGACGAGTCACATCATCAAGTCGACAGGAACTTCACACGAGTAACAACATTCAGAATGGCTCTTCTGTTTATAATGAAAATAAAATAAACTTCAGCTCAACAAATAACCGGATGCCATCTTAGACATTTTATTGTCATCTTTTCTTAGTATTTACAAATTCTTTATTACATTTTCACCGCAAACAAGGCATATTTCCACTTTGGTGTAGGGGCTACTATAAGGGGCAGCAACTACTGGTGTATTATGTTGGGATTTGGGCAGCAAGATGTCGCTCCACGTTACACTTGAACTTCTGCATGTCAGTACAGTTGGGGAAGCAGGGACCTGGAATGGAATTCCAGAGTCTAGTGAGGAAGAAACTACTGGAGTCGAAAGATCTTTTACATCTAGGGTTCTCTACTGTGAGGATGTGGGATTTAGCTTTGTCGAGGATGTCTACGTCGTGAGGGCACACGTGTCTGCAGTTCGCAAGAGCATTCACCATTAAAATACTTGCAGAACAGGCAGAGGGATGCAGCATTTCGTCGATGAGACAGAGGCTGAAGCTTAGATGCCAGTTCAGGGCCTATCAGATTGGTGACTCTCTTTTGAACCTTGTCTAGGAACGAGAGACATGTTTCCTGTGAACGTTAGGCCAAGCAGTTTGAAAGACGTACTCTCAGATAAAGAGTCAATGGCCATTGCTATAGGTGGCAGAGGTTTCTTGTAATTATTGAAGGAAACCAGTTTAGTCTTGGCAGCATTGAAGGTGAATATCCATTTTTGTCCGCATTTCACTACAGATTGGAGGTTATTCTCTATTGTTTCTGCCGTTTCTTTAGATATGTGTTCATTTGTTTTCCTGTCATGCCTGTTGTAGAGTGTGGTGTCATCAACATATATACCCATCTCGAGGCAATTTTGTCGGGGAGGTCATTAATGAATATTAGGAACAATAGAGGTCCAAGGATAGACCCCTGAGGCATTCCCGCATTTATATCATATTGTTTAGATGTACGACCGTCGAGGACAACCTGGATTTTTCTCTTATCTAAGAAGGATTTAATAATGTTAAGTATTCTACCAATGATACCGTATGATCTAATTTCCCTGAGGAGACCCCCATGCCATCCCCTGTCCAAAGCCTTAGATATATCTAGAGCTACCACTCTGCCTTCCCCCGCTTTGTCCAGTGAATGGTATATACGTTCAGAGATTACAGTGAGGATGTCTGCTATGGGACGGGCTTGTCTAAATCCATATTGTTTGTCAGTCAGAAGTTTAGCATCTGTAAGATGACGGACTAGAGCATGGTTAATTATGGTCTCAAATATTTTGGCGAAAAGTGGGAGGAGGCTAATGGGGCGATAATTTGATGGGTCAGTTCTTTCACCAGAATTCTTGAATACTGGTACCACAGAAGCAGTTTTCCAACAGCCCGGAAAGCAAGCTTCATTAATGCATTTGTTGTAGGGTTTGGAGAGAACTGGAGCTACTTCGACTGAGCACTTTTTAATAGCACAGCTGGGATAAGATCGGGTCTACATGCTTTTGAAGTGTCAAGGTTTTTATGATAGCATGCACCTGAGCGGGGGTGATTTTTAGATCGTGTATCGCGGCGTCTGTCCACAAAGGAAAGTCAGACAGGGGGTGGTTGGTAGGATCCAGTGTGGAGTTTGAGGCAAACCGACTGGCAATCATATTAGCCTTGTCGGTTGCTGAGCAAACAACCTCGTGATTGTTGGTTAGTGGGGAAATTGTTGATTGCCCATTATTTACTACACTGTTCTAGATTTTCCAGAAGTCATGCGTTCCTAATTTTTTGTGCTTCGATGCATTTTTTAGTAGTTTCAGTAAATTCTCTCTTAGCTGTTGCTATTTCTTTCTTAACGTTACTTCTGGCTTCTATATACTTCTGTCTGTTTGAACTTTTTAATGCTGTAATGTTCATTAAACGAATAATTTCTTTTCCCGCCTCCTTTTCTAATTCTCTTCCTCCCTCTATCGCTACTACCATATCTTCTGTTTTCTTCTTCTTTTCTCTTTACACTGTCATCATTTCTTATTGTGTTTTTTCTTCTAATGCTGCCACAATTTTTCTTTTCCTTCTTTCCTTTAACCCTATTACAATTTCTACTGCTTTTTGCTCCTTGTTTTTCTTCTTTACTATCTTAGGTTCTACCGTTTCTCCCTCTACTTTTTTTTTAACTCTACTACCATTTCTCTTCTTTCTTCCTTTAATCTAACGCAACTATCATTTTACTTTTTCTTCTTCTTCTTCTTCTTTTCTGCTTAATTTAACGCTCCTGCCATTTTCATCTCTTGGGTCTTCTAATACTGCAATCCGTTCTCACTTTTATGTTCCTTCTTCATCTCACGCTACTAAAATGTCTTCCTTTTCGTCGTCGAAATCAATGACATTTCTTGCATTGAATCCGTCGAATTAGGAGAAAACGGCAAGAAGTTTTACCGACATTGTCCCCCGTTCTTTCGTTCGATTTCCTTTTCCATTTCCAGTCTATAATAAATAAACACGCTAGTTAATTTGTCTTCACACATTCGCCAATGAGATTAAAATACGTTAGCTACTCCGCTAACTTACAATAGATATTATAAATATTAAACACTTTTATTTAGAAAACATGAAATACAATTTAAACTTATTTTATTCTGATTTGTTTTTATTTTCTAAGCGTACTTTCTATATTATTTTATTGACCAATCAGAACGAACAATTTCTTTCATACTCTTTATTCGCTAATATATTAATGGCCTTTTTCCACTGACAGACGGAAGTGACGCATTACTAATTCCGCCTGTACGTGAACTAAAGCCCTTGATGATAAAGGACGTGTTTAATTTGTCTTTTATAAATGTCAACACTTTTTAATGTATGTATATTTACATTCATATATATATATATATATATATATATACAGTCCTAGTAAAAATCATAAGACTACTTAAGAAAGTAAGCGTTTACGCATATTATCGAATTTTTAATCAAACAAATAGTTGAAACGATTGCCAAAAGTGAAAATATGATGGAAAAAAGTGAAATCTGCTTCATTCGAAATCTTAATCCTGATCTAATAATTATTTTTTACAAAACAAACATTTTCACCTGGTCAAAATGATAAGACCAATGATAATTTATCTAACAAAAGGCAATTATAAATTACTAAAAAGTGTCTCAGTATTTAGTATAGTCTCCATTATTACGAATTACTTCAAAAATTCTCTTCGGCATGCTTGCGACTAAGGTTTTATCAGTTGCGAAGGAATTTATCCCATGTACTGAAAACTCAATCAGAAAGTTCCTTTATCGAATCATACTGGGTTCCATCCTTGAAAACTTCTTTTGCCATCCACCCCCAAAGATTTTCAATGGGATTGAAGTCCGAAGAACATGCTGGATGGTGTAACAATTCTATATTATTTGAAGAAAAGTATTCTCGTGCTTGTCGAGAAGTGTGTATCGCAGCGTTGTCTTGCTAGAAAATCCAGTTTCTTTCATACAGACGTGGACCTTCAGTCCTGATAGAAGCATTTTCAAGCATTGAAATGTACTTCAATGATGTTTGCCAGCCTTTCACTACTTGCAACTTTAGGGTTCCAGCTGACGAGAAAGCACCCCAGATCATTAAAGACCCTCCTCCACTATGCCGAGTTGAAAAAGTCTCTTTGGGCAAATTTTTATCATGCCAATAATGTTGAAATCCATCTGGACCATCTAGATTAAACTTTTTCTCATCGGAGAAAATTACATTTTCCCACTTCTCTTTATCCTAAGTCTGGTATTTGGCGGCATATTTAAGTCGGTTAGTTTTGTGCTGTTCAAGAAGACGTGGTTTCTGCAGTCGCTTTAAATGATTGAAACCCTTCATTTTCAGATGCCTTCTGATGATTTTAGGACTACATTCTGCTGCTGTTTGGCTTTTCAATCGACTTGAGCTGATAGTGGAGTTTGTTTTTTTTAACTTCTTCTGATACGGCGATCCAGTGATGTTTTTTTTTTTTTTTTTTTTTTGGTCGACCTGGACTCTTTTGGGGCCCATATTGATCTGGATTTCTTAAAAAAAATTGTGATGACCGTTTTGCTACGATTCACTTCGTTTGCAATGGATCTATGGGAGAGTCCACCCCTATTAAGTTCAAATATCCTTCCTCTCTCAAACTCTGATAATGGTTTCCCTTTTGCCATTCATAATTTAGTAAGATGTTTTTTATCCACTAACAAGTTACTTTTAGTAACATAGAAAGCTTTTCGTATTCATTTTATCAAAACTAGCCGATTTTATTAAAGTGGTCTTATCATTTTGACCAGGTGAAAATGTTTGTTTTTTAAAAAATAATTATTAGATCAGGGTTAAGATTTCGAATGAAACAGATTTAATTTTTTTCCATCATATTTCCCCTTTTGGCAATGGTTTCAACCATTTGTTTGATTAAAAGTTCGATAATATGCGTAAACGCTTACTTTCTTAAGTGGTTTTATGATTTTGACCAGGACTATATATATATATATATATATATGCTTATCGTAACCCCACCCCCCACTTCTTAAGTGGCCCGGTACTGGCCACAGTTGGGTACTACCACCTTCGTCCGGGGCCCTCATAGCGTTCTCACGCATTCACCGTTGCTACTACAAAATAATAAAATCAAAATTCCACCATCCCTCTTCACAAACAATATTCACACATCATCCTGACGACGTCTTATTGGAGAGACGGAAAGTATTACCGTGGCTAACTTCGAATTACACATGGAACCTATATAAATTCTTTTGATTTACACACTAAAAAGATCATCAGAAAAATTGAAAAATTAGAAAATTAAATGGAAGCTCTCCATTGTCTTTAACAGCATTTGTTTAAATAAATAAATTCTGCCTAAATACACACACACAATATATATATATATATATATATATATATATATATATATATATATATATATATAGCATAATCACGTTGACATAAGGTTTTCATCAGATCACCGAAGTTAAGCAACGTTGAGCCTGGCTAGTACCAAATGGGCGACCATTTGGGAATTCTAGGCGCTATATGTGTTCTCCGCTTATCTCGGCATTGTTTCCTGTCGTCCAAAACCTCCACTTGTCACTGGTATCTTACCACGTCGACTCAGAATAGGTGTTGTTAGCAATTGCGCAACACTTGTCACAAAAAACTCCACGCGCAGGAACCCTTATGATGGGAATCCATAGTCTGTCAAGACTGAAGAAAGCGACTAAATATGTATGTATGTATGTATGCATGTATGTATGTATGTATGTATGTATGTATGGCAGTGTCATTCACACTGGACGAGTTGAAACCGGTTTTCTTCGTAAACAGAAGTGTCAAGGGAATATTAAATTCATAAGCGGTCTCAAGTGGCCTGTATATTCTGATCAGGAGTGATGACGGCTTTAGGTTTTTGTAGTTCTTACAGGGAGAAGTTGACCACTTTCTATATAGAGCACCTGGTATTCCTAAATGGTCAACCATCTAGTACTGGAGACGCTCGGCGTTGCTTAACTTCGGTGATCTAATGAGAATCAGTGCGTCAAGGTGATAATGCTGCATATTGAATAGGAGTAGACATAAAAAAGAAAACAACAGAGCGAAAGAAAGAGGAAAGAGAGCAAAATATAACGTGATGAAAAAGTCGGGATAAATGTTACACATACACACACACACTTCCTCTCTCTCTAACACACAAACACAAACGCGCGAGCACGCGCGCGCTTTATTAACCCTTTTCTCTTTCTTCTTTTTTATTTTTGCAGTCATTCTGTAGGAAAGAAATAAAAGTGAGAGATAGAGAATGGCAATGTAACGTAGAAAAAGAAAAAGAAATAATAAAAATAGAAAAGACAAAACCAATATTAGTGTGAAAGTCAAATAAAGAAATGGAAAAGAGAGGCCAGAAAGTAAGAAAATAACTATAGAAAGCAAGAAGGTGGAATATATAAACGGAAATCGTATGACTGTTCGTTTATATGTTATTTAAAAGGTAAAAGGAAAAAAGAAAGAGGTAGTATGACATCATTTCTGTTTGTATATAAAGCATGAGAGCCTGCTATAGTCGTATAGAAATGCTCTGCTGAGCTGGCTCAATTCCTCTACAAATTCTACAACTGTCTTTCCGAATCATGCTCCTTTAACAACTGGAAAATTGTCTTTGTGGCACAAATGTTTAAGAATTCTGCTAAAAGAATTAATCTCGAAATGATCTCCTTATCAGTTTACTCCCGCCCTTTCCACGATCACTATAGGACTCGGTGGCAATGAGCCTTCTTTGGGCGAGCAAACGTTTTTAAAAATTCCAACTAAAGATCGGTAATATATTGGCATATAACTATAACATATATATATATATATATATATATATATATATATATCAAATACTTTTGCAATCAAAATCCGCATTTTGCTGAATCCTACCCTCTGATGAGAAGAAAAGTATTTCTTCGAAACTCCGCGGATTAAGGACTATCCACTTATTTTGTTCTTCCTTTTTAAAAGTAAATATGTTTTTAACTCTTTTTCAAAGTGTTTTTAACATGTTTTATTAACTACTTGTTCTTATATATATATATATATATATATATATATATATATATATATATATGCATGCATATATAATATATATGTAATATATATATAGTCATAGTTATATATATATATATATATATATATATAGTCATCCACATACAGTACTGTTTCGTTGTATCACACCTCAACAGTGTGGCTAGACAAGTACCTTTCCCCAGCCGTGGATCGAACCTACAATCATCGTGTTGACGGTCAGCAGCTCTACCCACTAGGCTAAGAATAGTTGCTTGTAAATGTCCCTCACCAAGTGCCTCTTAAAAAAACACTTGCCCATCGCATATCCAACTACACTTAGGCTGAAAGCAGGCCAGCTTACTAAACAAAAGGATATCTACGCTTCCTA
The DNA here is from genome assembly GCF_053919585.1 of Euprymna scolopes. Taxonomy (NCBI): domain Eukaryota; kingdom Metazoa; phylum Mollusca; class Cephalopoda; order Sepiida; family Sepiolidae; genus Euprymna; species Euprymna scolopes. The sequence goes on from NC_136483.1 coordinate 190,005,334, forward strand.
TCTAAACACATAAAGAAAAAGAGTGAACCGAAGGTAACTATGTCTTTGTCCTGTAAGTGCATGCCCATTTGCTGATTAGGATGGGCGCGGTGGCAACTAGAAAGCTGATTGGCTAACAAAAAAAAAACTCAATAGCATGTGCGTAGATATAAACGCGCGACAACCACGACTTTTCGCATTATCCTGACGAATTCTCACGAGAATGAAACGCGGAATATTCTGTGTAACTTAATTGCCATATATATTTTCATAACTTACTACCTATCCCTACCTATGTATTGAGCACTGTCGAAGTAAATACTGATAAATTTACCCAAATCATATCTTCGTATATTAATTTATGTGATTAGATGAATAATCATATATATATATATATATATAGAGAGAGAGAGAGGGAGAGAGAGAGAGAGGAGAGAGAGAGGGAGGGAGAGAGGGAGAGGGAGAGAGAGTAAGGAACAGACTTAGATATAGAAACAGGAAGATTGCTATTTTGAAGTATGAAAGTACTGACAGAGAACTCATTATTAGAATATTAAATGTATTTATTTCTTGTAGAAATGCCATTCTAAAAAGAAATGTCAGATTTGCATCCGAATTCCAACTACAAAATTACGTCATCTTGTTTACCGACGCTCCAATTTCAGCCAAATTCCATTTTTCGGTCTCAACAATGGCGTCACATCGTATTCGATTGGATTCTAACAGGGAAGAAAATAAAAATAAAATATATAAATTGATATGGCATTAAAAAGTATCATTATCAGTAGTAGTAGTAGTAGTAGTAGTAGTAGTTACCCCGTAGAGTTGTGACGCAAGTTCTTTTAATAAATCGTTTTCCCTAAACTCCCGATACTTTGCGCTTATTTCGATATTTATCGAAAATCATTTTGTTTTACCATTTATTTATCTCTGACAACGACTCTCGAATTTGAGTTAAAGCGACCGGTCCTTGCTAGCAAGAAATCAATGCTAAGCATTGTCCACTTAATTCTTTATTCATTCCCATTCATTTTTTCAGTGTGTGTGATCTTACGAACTCGAGTCAGAATACGGTAGCCAAGCAACAGACACTTTGAGCTGCGTGACATTTTAATGAAATCCATAACATTGGACTTCCCATGTCATTGATATGAAATTCTGCTATACGAAAACAAATAACAAATATCATAAGTATGTGAAAATAGTTTACTTACTTCAGTCCTATCGCAGGGGACAAACCGGAAATTACGTAATATTTGTACAACGGCCATCTTGAATTCAAGCTGAGCTAACCTCATTCCGGAACAAATTCGAGGGCCACCACCGAAAGGAAGATAGGAATATGGCGTCTGTTTGCTCTTATTTTCTTCACTGAACCTGTCAAAGGATTATCAATTGTGAAAGTGAAGCCGATCAAAGTATATATGTAAAGTAGTCTGAATTACATTATTTATAGTCGAACTAGTTTTCGTATCTTATATTTTTCTTCATGAGAGCGTTGAATAACCTTGGCCATTCTTATTGCCACTTATAATTATTTTGTTTCCACTTTTAGAAGAATTTTAAAAGGGGAGATAATCAAGAATGTAAACAATTTTTTAGCGAGATTTCAGCGTTAAGTTAAAATAGTACAACGGAAAACGTTAACTACAGCAACATTTATTAAATTAAATTATTTTTTCTGCTTACAATTTTGAAACAGTTACAATCCCTTTTATTAATTTAACATATGTAAAGCGAACACTTTATTTTATTTATGAAGATTTCCAAATCAAGTAAAATAGTTTTAGGCATTTTGTAAAATATCATTTATTACTAGAAGATCGTTTTCGTTTAAGTGGTTGTTTACTTGATCTATTATAGATTCAACCAACTTACTCGTGTCGCACAGAAGATGTGTTAATCTGTACTAGGTGCAGAGGGCCTGCCTCCAGTATTTTTAAATACTGGGCAGGTTAAAAAAAGTGCTTCAGAGTGATTGAAATATTTTTCGTTCAAGTAACAATTTAACAGGTTTGTAAAGGCAGCAATTTCTTAAGTACTATCACTAGGATGTTGCTTTGTTGGCATCGATGTTCTTGATGAGTTGGCGACTTCACAAATGGTTGTTCGAATGTTGTTTGAGTTTTATTGTAATTGTTTGAAAATAAAAGCTTAGTTTTAATAACGTTAAATATTACTACAAATACCAGAATTATTTAATGAAACCCATCACGGTTTATTCATTTTTCATATTTATTTTATCCAACTTAACCTGAATTGTTGCCGCATACTTTTATAGCGGTGGATTATGATAAGAAAAATGGTTTATAAGCATTACTCCACTAGATTGTATATTTACCAGATAAGAGAAAGATTTTAAAACTTTTTTTTTCGATTTTTATGAAAATCTCTCCAGACATGAAGCCATTTGATGTATGAAGATATAAATACTTCAATGTCAAAAACTACGAAAAAATAAGTGTTCGATGGACAGATTTCGCCTAAGAAAACAGCAATTCTTCCCCTTTGTCGGAAACATCGCTCATGGTATGTAAGAACTGAAGGACAAAATAAGGGAAGTGAGTTTTACATAATAGAATCGGAAATATAAAAATGCTGTGTTTAGTCACAAGTATTAAATCAGTAACATAAATGAAACTGACCTTTCTGGGTCAAACTTTTCTGGGTTTGGCCACAGTTTTGGATTTCCGTGTAAACAATGAATCGGAATTTGTATCACTGCACCTGAAGGAATTTTCAGTCCCTTGATTGTACATTCTTCTTTGCATTTCCGGGAAAGACTGAAATAAAATAAAAAAATGTAAGATCACCGTTTTTTATGGTGGACAAGAGAGAAAGAGAGGACATATATAATGGAGAAGAAACAGGAAGAACGTAAAAAAAGAAAGAAAATAAAGAAAATAAAAAAGAAAAGGTAAAGAAAGTACGGAAAGATATAATGAAGAAAAAACGATAGAAAAAGAAAGAAAAAAAGAAAAAATATAAAGGTAGTTAAAGAAGAAAGGAAAATGAAAAGAAAAAAAGAAAAGAAAAAATGAAAAGAAGACATTTATATATTGAAAGATTCGTGTAAAATATATATATTGTTTTAAATTGAGAAAACTTAGCTCTAGTATAATAATAGACTCGACGTTGACTAATAGTGAGTGCTTTATGTTAAACTAGCAAATGCGCCCGGCGTTGCCCGGTATTAAACGTAACATTAAATTTCTTTTTTAAAAAATTAAGTAAAAATACGGAAAGAAAATGAGACGTGTGCGTGTGAGTATTATGTTTTTTCCAAATAGTTCACCTCTTGTAAATAAAAAAATACTCCAGCTAAGATTGAAACAAAAGCCTAGACAGTGAATCAAGTACAATTACCATTAAACCAGCGTGACACGATCTTTAAAAGGTGTCTCCAAACAACTTACTGATAACATAAGTAATCTGTAATGTGAACTATTCACGCATGCGCATTCGTGAAACAGTTAGCAAACATAAAAATCCAATGACACCCACGTACCGTTTTTTTCAATTTTGACCCCAAAGCAGACATTTTCCCGGATGAAAACGGATTAAAAATTTTCCACATGTCTAAATATCCTATATACCAAATTTTAAGTCTGTAGATAAAAAATTCGTTAAGTATATAGGTTGGGAAGTGTCCTCACACACGCACGCGCGTTCTTACTTTTATAGATACATAGATTGATGGTTAAATATTGTTAATTTTTGTCCATTCTGCATTAAATACTAATCCTTATTAATCCATTTTAACCCTAACCTTGCATCAAAGCGATACCATAATAATTAGTTCGCTACACCTGAGTAGGTGCGTAATAAATGTTCATACAATATTATAGCTAGATCAGCCCAGTAGTAGTATCTGAGAAAACTTCCTAGAGTAAATGTGGTATTGTGTTGCTAATTCCTATTAGTCCCTAACTGTGCATTGAACAGATACCGTAATACTTAGTTCGCCGTATCTTTGTATAACAAATGGCCCATACAAAATTTCAGCCAGATCCGACCAATAGTTTCCGAAAAAAAAATGGAACGGACAGACAAATAAACAGATTTAGAGAAATATAATAGAGATGTGCATATTTGTATAATTCGGACTATTGTTCCCATCTTCAGTGTTATTTTCACGACGATTAGGTCAAAGCAATGTTTTTCTTCTCTCTTAAAATCCTATATACGTCATTGAAACGTTTAATTAAATATATTAACATTCATTTCACAAGATTTTTTAAAACTATAAATGATTTTTAAATTATTTTACTTCCTTATTTAAAGTCAAGCATGGAAGCCTATAAAAACAAGAACACAAAAATATTTTTGCTTAAAATAAATTAACCTTCTTCAGATGTATTTTGTCGAATTCGGGGATTTTTCTATTGAGCTTTAGAATCTGACCGGAATTTAAAACAGAACTCTTTATCTTATTCACTCTCGTTTCGCTAGCCATGACCTGGTAGAAATATTAAGTAATTCGCAATTGTGCTTTAGCATCGCCTATACTGAGGATTGAACCTTCAAACTCCAGAAGAGTGCCATTTATGACTGAATTTTACTTAATATTTTATCCGTTACCCTACGAGAAATATGTGTTCAGTTTTTTGCGCTGTTTGTAGTCATAACTCTTTTATTAGCGAGAAAAACTGAGAACAATGTCTTTGTTTTCTCTTAAAATCCAGTCTATATTATTGAGACGATTTTAAACATAATTAAAAATTTTAACAATCATTTAATAAGATTTTCTAAAACAATAAATATTTCTTTTTAATATTTTACTGCCTTATTTAAAATCAAATATGGAAGCCTATAAAAACAAAAACACGGAAAATATTTTCTCTAAAATAAATTCATTTTATATCACAGTTCTTCTGGTGGGACTCTACATCCATACGTTTTAGCACAGAAGGTCAACCCTACAAAGTATCTCAGTAAACATCTTCCATCCAGCTACTTTTTTGAGACGACGCATTGACGACAAATTGATTAATCCAGTTGTAATTTATACTCTACTTCAGGTTGAAGTTTCAATCTTCAGTACAGACGACACTTAAAATACAATTTCAAGTACTTTATTCACTACGTTACGGGTCTTTGCACAAAAATACAATTACTTAAGACTTCCAACCAGTCATGGCTAACGAGAACATGCTATCGCTGTGGATTAAATAAAGAGTTCCGTTCGAAATTCCGTGCAGATTCCTGAGTTCGACAGAAAGATTCCTGAGTTCAATAAGATACACTTAAAGAAGGTCGAAGTTTACATCGACCGAAACATGCAAGAGGAGAACGGCAGTCTGAAATATAAAAGAATGTGAATATCAGAATAGATATGACTCTTTGATCCGAAACAAAACGCCATGATTCAAGTTTGATTCTAGGTTGTCAGAATGTTTCCAAGCTGAATCCTGGCTCGTATGACAACTGGCGAATAGTTGTTTTGTTTACAATCTCTAATAGAATGCTCCGACGAACTACAAGCACCTGTACCCCTTCCACGTAAATATTTCCGACAAGCAGCAAAATTCCACCCCTACACAGTAGAGAACCCTAGATGTAAGAAGTCTTCTACTCCAATAGTTTCTTCCCAGAACTGCTAGACTTTAGGACTACCTTCCGAGATTCTGCCTTCCCAACTGTACTGACATGCAGAATTTAAAGTGTAATGTGAACAGATATCGTGCCGCTCATCTCCCCCACATAGTATTCCTGCAACTTATGTCCTCAATAGTAGCCCCTTACTTCAAAGTGGCGCTGTGCCTTGTTTGGAGTGAAAAAGGAATAAAAAATAACTAAATAAATAATCCAATGTAGCTGCTGGTTTGGATGATGTTGGAAAAAAAGAGATACGGAAAAAATAGAGAGGGGGGTAAATATTCGATCTTTTGGTACGTCAGCAGTTTACAGACCGTGTTGAAAATATAACTATTATTTAGAAACCTATTCTTAACATGAGAAAGGGTTTTGTTAACTATTCTGTACTCGCGCTTAATAACTTAATAAACAAATAATACCGTAAAACCAGAAAATCTATTCTAAAAAAAATTACACGACCCATAAACTGCAGAAGTATCGATCTTTTTACTGATTTAACGCAAGAGATGAACTTACAAAATGGCAACTGAATATTTCCGCAGAGTCTCGTCCATGCATTTTTCTAAGTAGGAGACTTTTTGCACGTTGTCATAGTTCGGGGCGTTCTGAAACAGAACAAGCTGATATTAATGAACAGGAAGAACATAAAAACATAAAAATAATTTCATAAATAAAGGACTTTTCTTACAAGGTAGTCACCGCTTTATACTCGAAAATAAAGATTAATGATACAACACCGTGATAATCGGTCCTGTTTTAAATTGAATAGAAATTATCTAAAAACACTGCTCAACAAGAACTTGTTCACATAGGACTTGAAAACGGTCATGTTATTGTCAGATCGGAAGCAGTCCTGCCGCATTGTATTCTAAAGACGCGCAGTTCAAAGAAAGAATTTCTGCTAATGGAACTTCCGTTTAGTTTTAGACATATATAAAGAGTAATGAAACATGCTGAGAGTGGTTGTAGCTAGACAAGTGTCTGCCGTGAATGTTTCAAAGATGGAAGAAACGAGAAAGGAAGAAGACATATAACTCTCTCTCTCTCTCTCTCTCTCTCTCTCTCTCTCTCTCTCTCTCTCTCTCTCTCTCTCTCTCTCTACCATTATTTCCCTGGAAAGTGCTCGACTGAGCTCCAATATTTGGTGCATTGTTTTAAGGTATTCACATCACTTTCTTGTCACATTATCTGACGAAAAGAGAACTTTTTCCTTCTTTCCATGTGCCGAACGTCAGGATGAATTTCCATGAATAAAGCTTCTTTGTAAGGACTTCCCTTTCGCTGAAACACACAGAACTGCATCCATGTTGATTACAACTTAATCGTCTTCTATTTCAACCAAAAAATCTTCTAATGTAAACATAATTGCGACATAAGTAATAAAATCAGTTTATACCAGCAGTCTCGTGTTAATATTGTCATAGTGCTCCTCATCTTTCGGCTGGCAATCTTTCCGTCTACTTATCCCTTATCCTCGAGTTGCCTTAGGCTTAACTAAATGGTCAACCGATAGTAAAAAGAAATAAATAAAGATAAATAAAGAACTTATCAAAAATGTAAGCTGGAAGTAAAATATAGAAAGAAAACAGACTGAAAGAAAAGACACAAGTCAGGGAAAAAAAGTTAACGAAAAAAAAAAAGAAAGATAACAAAGAAAAAAATTATGAACAAGAAGAAAGAAAAGAAAAGAAAGATACACGCGAGTAGAAGAAGAAGAAGAAGAAGAAGAAGAAGAAGAAGAAGGTTGGAAGAGCAAGAGGGATAAGTGTAAAATCTTTTATTATATCCATTACTAGTGATGGTGAGGGCGTAAATACTCCTAAATATGATATTTTAATTTGTTCAGATTTCGTATATACTATGATAGTCATGATTTTAAAAGTTAAAAATTGCCATCAGCTAGAATCGAAACCGAAACTAGGCATTCAAAACTGGTGACGTTACTCCTGTACCAACGTGGCACGAATGTGACGCGGTTAAAATTGAAAATTAAAATAAATGTAAAAATGAATGTACAAAATGTTTAACGATTTTTTTTTTTCAATTTTAACCCATTTTTGACCCCTTAAAACAATTTTAACCCCTTAAAAACAATTTTAACCGACTAAAGACCCATAAAAACTACCCGAAAAAATCCAATCATTTGGTGTCCCTAGCGCCGTTCTGCTATTTTTAGTTTTGGAGGCGATAGAGTTTGAAAATATGGAGACAGAAAGACAGACAGACCGACAGATAGACATAAAGTCGTTTATATATTAGATTATATTAAACCAATATTGGTTTCCCAAGGGTTTTGCCTATATCTTTCAATCATAAAAATACATGTTAAAATATTCCTCAAGTTTTAAAATGAGTTCATGCTTGAAAATACTAATTTTATTTGTTCTCATTAACCGTAATTTGCAATTAACTTATCGGGTGACTAACCTTCTGTCTATTACGGTCACTCACTTTAACTCTATTGTTTGACACCGAGCTCTTATTTTATACGCTGTCTACATTTTCGCTTTTGTCACTCTATTTATTAGAGTAACCTTTCTCCCTCTTCTCTTTCTATATTGACGAATAGAAACACGAAGGGAAATGTAGAAATAATATTTAATCTCCAGTTAAGGGCGGAAATATAAATATACCGCGCGAAACCCTTATAGATTTTGTATTTTGTTTTTGCTTTTTTTTTTTAATGTGTCTGGTTTTTTAAACTCGCCTTTTTCTGATTCAAAAAAAAAGTATTTCTAGTGCCATTATATTCCTTCAATCAGCAGGGATTGGAGAAAGATAAGGATCTCAACAAGATTAACAATTCATGTAGTACCATTTCCCTCCTATAAAAAATGTATGTCTCAGCGGAGATGTATGTCAGTTGTAGCATTAAAACCCCAACTCAAGAGAAAGAATAAATAGCAGCTCACATAGCCCTGCTTTTTTACGCAACTAACACTCAGTTTGCCGATACGTTAGCTAGGAACTGATTGCTAGCAACTTGTTCCCCGACCCAGAAAGCCTAACGCTCTATAGATCTAAATCTGTGAATCCCATGAAAAATCATGCCGATGAAAATCTTGAAACATCGACAATGGGTCAAAATGATCATCTAGATTTCCTTTCTATTCAACCAGAAACGCATTTCTACTTTATTAAAAAGAAATTACGAAAAATAACATTTTCATCTACCCTCTAACCAAACATAATAAATAGTTGAATAAAATAATTTTAATTTTGTTCCATTTGTTGCGGGCGACAATGAGATTTTCTGTTGTAAAATAAGATTACAGGTTTACATCGACTTTAAGGAATTTGAAATGCTTACCATTTGATATAGCAGTTTTCCTTAGGCCCTATAATGTTGTTTTTGTACATAAAACATTACATATATACACCTATCATTTGATGAAGAGGTTTTCCCTCGAAATATATAATGCAAAACGGTCACACACATTAAATCATTGTGTATGAAGTTTGATTAATTAGGTAAGATTTACTATTGAAAAAGAAAATAATAAATATATGTAAAGTCACTTGTTTTTTTTTTGTTGTTTTTTTTGTTTTTGTTTTTGTTTGTTTTGTTTTGTTTTTTGTTTTTTTGTCTGCCCTTCGTAACAATATTAAGTTTCCATTTATTGCATGCGTGGATCACTAGAGAGTTTCGGGTCTTTCAACATGATACCCTTTTTACAACAACTCAGCCACTCTTTTCTAGCGTACTTTCAGAAACTGGATATTTATAACGTTAAGGTGCCACACAAAGTCTTCTGCTCCGTTGCCATTGATAACTACAAGAGCCAATTTACATAAAATGGCGGACAGAATCGAGATTTTCTCTTGCTTTTATTTTCACTAGTAAATATTGTTGCAAAAGAATAGAATAAACTGGTATTACGTAAGAAAATATAATGATTAAAATCAAGTCAAATGGTATAGATTTTCGTGAAAAGGAATATTCATTATTGAGTCATTGTAAATGAATTATAATAAAACTAGCAGGAACCGTGGGAATTTTACAAACAAATCTACAAATATATTTTGAAAAAGCTTTTTTTTTCTGATTCGCGCAAAAATTAGCTTTTTGTGCAGAAAAAAAACAATAACATGTAGCAAATAGGAGTTTAGTAACATTTCTACGAAAATAATGTAGCAGGGCGCGGATGCACGTATGCAAATGCACTATTATATTATTGTCGAAAGTTGCCTTTCCTTTTGTTATTTTAAGCCAAATTTCGCGAATTTGAGCTCTTTGAAGCAGTTTGACCTTCAAAAATTGTATTTGGTCTTCTTCAAGATGTAGCGTTTGGACTAAGTACGGGGTAAGCAAATATTGTGTTATACCGGCCTTTCTATGCATAAGGGAAATTATACCAGTTCTCACTATATATATATATATATATATATATATATATATATATATATATATATATATATATATATATATATATAGTGCCAATAATGTCTACACCGGTGAGAAGGAGCGACAGTACTCCACTGCCTTGCTGGGCGCTAGTCAGTTATACCCGTATTCCTACCTTTGTACCTGTAATGTTAATACACTTCGTTTTATAACCAACCCCGACTTGATTTTCTCCTTTTACTATTGTGTTACCACACAACATATCGCTTTTAAAAAGTTCTTATAAAAATAATCAAGGATTATTTAAACAATGTATAAAGTATACAGGAATTTCCACATTGATATATAAGGGGAACATTTTTCGTTGCATGCATAATTATTATATTTTTTAGAGTACAGATTAGTATTACATAACAAGTTTTTACATGTGATTGCATAGTATTAGTTTTCTTCAGCGCCGTCCTTCCCCGTAAGGGAGAGGAGATCTATGAAAACCTCTTTATCAAATTACGGGGAAGGGCGGCGCTGAAGCCAAACTTCCGTCTTAATTCATCTAAGACGTAATCACGTGCAATTTTCGTACGCTATTTTGGGTATCGATTTTTATTAAAACAAAATAAAAATTTTATACAAGCTTCTTAAAAGCTACATCTGACGATGCTGAAGAAAACTAATACGTCTACTCGATAAACACTCATTAACTGAAAAGGTTTATTCTAGCTTCCCAACTGCCATGTGCCGTATGCCAACTATTTATTTCTTTTCTGACGTCACTTTTGTGACACGTTAACTAAATTTATAACCTTAACTTCGAAGCGAAAATTTCCGTCTTAACTAATCTAAGACATAATCACGTGCAATTTTCGTAAAATATAATCCTTTTTAGTATAGATTTATATTAAAGGCAAAATAAAATCATGCTAACCTCTCCAAGGACAGATTCGATTTCTTGATATAATTTCTCCTGGACGTCAGGATTGAGCGCCATAGAATGGGCAAAAAAGGATAAAGTCGATGCTGTCGTTTCAAAACCAGCCAAAAAGAATAGGAGACATTGAGCGATGATTTCAATATCTTTCAAACCTGGAAATGAAAAAAAATTCTAAAGTTTATTTGAATATCAAAATATATGAGGGTCATTTCAAAGTAAATACTGTTCTTGTCTTAAACTTTAAAAAAAATGAAGAGCTACAAAGACGTGAGTAGTACTGTTAAAACGAGCGACGTTTTGTGCTCCTACCCAGATGTGACAGCAATACTCCACCCTTGGACTACACCTAGCTCTTATATAGGTACAGAATTGCATCAGCAGGTAGATATCTACTGGATCATTTTTCCAGCGACTTTGGCAACAGATTTGATGTACGTATTCCATTTTAGATCAGGAGTGAAGGTCAAGCCCAAAAGCTTGTCAAAAGATGCACTTAAAGGTATATTTTATCAAGATGAATCGTTAATGCAACGGATATTTCAGCTAGTCTATGATAAATACGCATGTAACTTATATCTATATGCGAATGTTTTTTGTAAGTGTTGAAAGAAATAAGACTAGTCTTAGTAGCATTAAATGTTACCATCGATTTACGACTCCATTCCATTATGGCGTCGGTGTTGTTTTCTAAGATCACATTGCCTTAGAAATGTGTACATTCGTTTTACCCTTATGTCTATTATAGATCGTTGTATCCTCAGCAAATATATTAAATCTTAAACACAATTATAATTCACTGGTTGCAAATTCAATGTGCTGGTAATTAAACATTTGCGACCCACTCCCGTGCTAGATTATGAAGTCATAAAATAACGGTCGATTAAAATCTTCATGTTAAAATCACGCAATATTGCAGGACGTTAATTTGAACTCGTTTTGTATTGGTCTTTAATGCAGCTTTCGTTGTTTATAAAGGAAATAACTGGTTTTATAGCCTCGTCTGATGCAACTAATTATAATCCAAAACATGGCTCAACATAAAAACAAATCATTCTTTTTTTTATTACAAAGTATAATAGCTATTATTTTAATGTCCGCTCTCTTGCATGGACCATAAAAAAGGGAGGTCAGTCATTCCTAGATGCATCATAGTAATTCTTAAGAATAACTTTGTTGATCGGCCAGATTTCAACATTACCAGCCGCCATATTTGGAGTTCGTCCTACCAGACAATCACATCGCCGGAAGAGAACGACAAACGGAATTGATACAAAAACCAAACAACTACATTCTAGAGCTACAAGGTAAGATTATTATAAAAGGTGGGGTTTTGTAAATGTGGTAGTTGGTTGTTGTATTTTCTTATAATGTAATGAACAAAGCCATGGCCACTCTATATGCACGCGCCGTCTGAACATGTACTCATATACTCTATTTGTAGTACAATAGCTTTAAATAGTACAGTTTCAGCTTCAGATAAACAGGTATCTAATCTATATTATTAATTGATACCAAGATTGTAGATAGCAAAGGAAGCAATACCACTCCATGAAAATAAAAGTATTTCTTTACTAGTTCTATTTTCATTACTTGCGTAACTTTGTAGTTGTTTGTCTTCATAAACCAAATGTTTGTTTGAATGTTGCCGTTGTTTTTGTTTCAATCTATTCAATATATAAAGTAGTATTCTCGTCTTTAGGTGTATCTGGCTAAAAGTCAGCAACTACACAAGATACACTTCCACAGCTTACATTATCGTATTTAGTATGACCATGATCTGATTATGAGAAAAACATTAATATTCATTTCCTTAGATTATTGTATGGAGGCGAAATTCAGAAAAATTACATTTTTTTTTTTAGTTTTTACTTTTAGATGTTCTAAAAAACACACTGAAACTAATTAGTAGCATGCAGATGTTTTTTTAACACGTTTGAACTCAAATCCCATTGATACACAGGTTCCTGTCAGATAACAAAAGTAAAGCAATGTTTAACCTGGTCAGTACTTATCTCGGCATTTTTTTCATTTGTCCTGGACTTCTCCTTGCCACTGGACTCCAGCAGTGTCGATTCAGGAGAGGTGTGATTCAGATTGCTCAACCCTTGCCTCACAATTATATGTGCAGGTAAACTACAGGAGGTATCATTGTCTTTCGAAACCGAACGGAGGCTATGATGATGGATCGATGATTTCACCCCAAAAAACATGGACGAAAAGGGTTACTATTTAGAATCATAGGTACTGTGTAAGTTGTGTGTATGGAAAAGATTTAAAAAATACATTTTTCCATTTTTACTATTTGTTGTTCTAAAAATAACATTGGATCTATGCCAAGCGATCGTTTGCAGATAACTGTATTCTTTTCTGCCAACTTTCATTTTCTTTTGTTCCTTTTTATATTGAATGATAGAAAAATGGGAAAAAAAGAGAGAGAAAACGAGAAAATTTATGCAAGGGAGGTCGTAAATTGTAGTCAGAGCTTGGAAATGTGTTGAGAAAATAATGTGACTTATGGTATCTGTAAGGTGAGAAGTTATGAAAAAAGATGTTACAAATTGTTTGTTTTTTTTTACATTGATTTGATATTTGTTCCCTTAAATTAGTGCATGAGGAAAGACTAAGAAAAAATTACGATTTCTTTCATTTTAAATAGGTTTAAGGCTCCTAAAATTCGTACTAGTATTGTCCGCAATGACCCGTGGCACAGATGTTGGAAAAATCAATTGTAAAAAGTAATATTCTCTTGACGGCTCGAAATTCTGTCGAAATTCACGAGTTCGACGGAAACATGTCCGAGTTTGACAAGATACATCTGAAGAAGGCCAGTGATTACATCGACCGAAACGTCGTGAAAATCACACTCAAGATAAGAACAGTGGTCCGATTAATCCGAATAATACGAATTATTGTTTTCTATTATATTGAATCCGTTGCCATTGATAGAGAAAATAAAGAGTGTATGTGAAAGATAGTTGGGAAAACGTACATAAAGTGAGTATATGTGTTCAGAAAATAATGTGTTCAGAAAATAATGTGTTTAGAAAATAATGTGTTTAGAAAATAATGTGTTCAGAAAATAATGTGTTCAGAAAATAATGTGAGAGAAATATTTTTTTAAGGAAATTGTTACAAATATTTGGTAAAGAATTTTCGTATATTATTTCATACTGATTTGGTTGCCTCATATTTTCAAGTTAAAGTAAAATAAAAATAACAAAAAGGAATTAACCGTTTGGTTAGGTTAGTCCATTACTCATCAATTACGCCATGTTCTCCCTCTTTTTTTCTCTACTCCCCTTCCCCACTGACTCTCTTACTCTTGCTCGCTATTTCTCTCTATTTTCTCCGTATCTCTGTCTTTCTTGTCTAAAAAATGAAAACAACAACATACCGGCATGTGAGACCTCTTGCACATTCCTGTTTCCAGCACTCAACTCTAGATTACTATTTTTATTTTTGTTATACTTTTTGCAATTTTCAATCTATAAATTATAAAGAAAATGAAACATAATAAAACATCGATTTGCGTTTATGGATGTCCGGTGCGAACGCAAACCCCACAATATCATTGTAAAGAAAAATTACGCAAAATCAATACCACAATTGGATTTCTCAAAGAATTTTACTGCAGTAAAGTTGTCATTGATCTTGGTCTATGGATTTGTTTTGAATTGCATCTCCGCCTTAGAAAAAAAATGACAGAAAAGGAAAAAACAGACAGACGATCAGATACATCGTAAATATCTGACTTTATTCTACATATAGAATACAGTCAGTTTCTTTATCATTTCTTTGTCATCGATAATTTTTTTCCTTAACCTCAATCTTTGATCTAGTTGCTTCAGTCTTTTGCAAGGATCGTTGCAGCATTTAGTTAAAAAGAATAAAATTTAATTCGATTTGATTCCGCACAGAAAATATTTTGCCCGAATCAGAATTATTTTCAAATGCCTGTCATTTTAACAAAAAAAAGGCTTAACTTTGTATTCGTCCATAAAGAGCTACCTACCTTTAATGTGAACAAAAATAATATTGTGTACGACGAATAGTATAATAAAATAAAAATGAATTTCAAGTAAATATTCACGGGCCACGGAGGACCGGGACAGCTAGTAGCATGTATCTGAATGCCGTTGTAACATGTCTACACATCATGACAGTGTATGCAATGTCTTAAAATAAGAAATATTTACAATTTCAAAATGGAAACTTTTAAATAACTTTTATCAGAGGCAAAATTTAAAAATTCTCTAAAAACAAAAATCTGTAGAATGAAATAAGTAACAGATTTTGATCTTTTTCCTTAGCGAATATTCAGTATGTAATGAGAAAATTTTAGAAAAAATGTTAAACAAGTAAAAACAAAAAAAGAGGCAGACAATATCATCGCAAAGTGAAAGCGCCAATTAGATAGACATAAGTAGTACAAAACATGTTTATTGGTATCAAATTTTTTCGCTTCAGAATATTTTGAAAAAAAAAATTATTTTGTTTTCGAATTTAATTTATTATTAGTCATATTCTTCTTTATGATGGTCCATGAAAGAAATTCATCAAAACGTTTATGAATATTTGCGAATGATTAGCACACGTATATGACGCACTTCATTACGTTTTAAATTAAACATACAAAATTGATTTGTATTCATTTCCTTTTTAGCCACTTTGCACAAACTCGTCGTCGGCCGATTTTCCGCATCTGAGAATTTCAGTTTCCTCTTCTTTAAGTGATTGGCTCGCAGATAACTTCTCAGACCAATCTAAGCGTAAAATCTGCATGGGTAGACAAGGCAGTTGATGGGACCAGGGGTTCTTCTGTTCGTTTTTATTTATTTATTTATTTATTTATTTATTTATTGCCTGCCTTTTAATATCCATCAATCTTCATCTTTTCTGTTTCATATTATTTGGTACCGGATATGGTAGCTCTGTGCCACAGGCATCGGTTCTGGACTGATGATTTTCCGAGTGGTTTTGAGTTGGTCTTTTTATCATTGTAGAGGGCGGCTGATGATTTTTTTTTTTTTTTTGCGGCTAGCTCTGAGTACAGTGTTTGTTGATGGAGCGTTTGCTCACCCATTATGATTACGTACCCCAACTAACAGAGCCTTGCCTCACGATGTTGCCCACAATACTGCAGGTATTTGCTCTCTCAAAGACACTTGTGTTTTTTTTATGCAGCTATACCATTTGATGTTTATTATATCGCGAAGTTGTTGCTGGTGAAATTTTTATAGTTTATTGAGATTACCTTGACACAGAGTCCATGTTTCACGCCCATACACAAACGTAGGAATAACAATTGCGTCGTAAAGCATGAGTTTAGTTTTTTTTATTGAGAAATTTTCGAAGAATTCTTGGTAAAATTGGAGAAATGGAAATCCATAAAAATTAAACGAGAGTCACTCGGATGTAAGTGTGACACACAAAATAAATAACACACACGCTATCCTATTAATATATAGATTATTATTCTAAATATTATTTGAGATATATAATACATGATGAGCAAATAAAAATAATAATTGAGGATGAAAATGTATTCTTCATGGATTTGTCTGCAATTTGCAATTGCCTTTCAACAATTGATGAGGCACCGATTTTTTTAAGTTTAAAATCCTTTTAAGTTGTTAAAGGTTACAAAAAAGTTGTAACCTCTTGAGAAAATCTTCAACTGATTCTGTAGCGTTTACTCCATGTGTTGCCACAAGCAGCTATTCATCGAATTAATTCGCCGTCCTTATCGATTTTATCGATTTTATCGATTTTCATGAATTTCCATTTATGATTTCAAAACTTAATTATTTTTCGTATTTTAACATTTATGTATTCTGTTGCAGCAGCCGAGTAAATATTTTGAGTCGTTTCAGTTGCAGGTTTACATTTGTAAGAACACATAACGCCATATGTGCCTAAAATTCTATTGACGTGATTTGACTTAATCATAATCTTGCGGCCTCAGCCGAGATTGAACTCACTACACTCTTCCAGTATTCCATATCTGTCATAGCACCCAAAAGATTTTATTTCGAGATAAATGTGTCTCGTTGTGTCCTATCTGGAAAAGTTAACTTTCGTGATCGATGTTTTTTACATAGGCATCATCACTTATCAAGGCCTTGAGGCTACTCGAGAATAAGGGTTAAAGAGTGTACAGTAGAAACTGGACAATATAGTAACCGTTAGTAATGGAAATTTGGTAAGTTTGTTAACTTATATGGAACGGCTCATCAAAAACTTGTTTACGTTAGACTTGAAGACAACCATATCGTAATCAGCTGGAAAGCAGGAAAACGGAAGACAATTCCATGAGCATGCAGTTCTAAGAAAGAAGCTTTGTTCATAAAATCTACGTTTAGGTTTAGGCACAGATAACGAGTGGGGGAAATTATTGATAGTGATTTCTGCTAGACGGGTGTTTCTTAAAGTTTGGCGAGGTGGGGACCATAGATTGGAGCTCAGGCGAGCACTTTCCATGAAAATAACGATAAAGCAAAGACAAACTCGCAACATCTCTTCTGTGAGAAAGAGGTTGCAGGGAAGAGAAAAGGACATCTCCCACGAGGCTATGTAGTCTATTTTGAACTCTATCAAGGCAGGATAAGTCCTTTCTAGCAGCTCCTGCCCAGATGTGGCAACAGTATTCCATCCTTGGTCGTACCTAGCTCTTATATAGATAGAGAATTGCATCAGAAGTGAGATATCTACTGGATAGATAGAAGGATCCCACCATTTTTCCAGCGGCTTTGGCAACGGATTTAATGTATGTGTTCCACTTAAGATCAGGAATAAAAGTCAAGCTCAGAAGCTTGTCAAAACATCAAACCTCCCCAAGACGAGAGCCATCTATTTCAATTGATGCCAGATGAGGATCAAAGCGTTGATGATGTAAAGATAAAAGCTTGGTTTTAGATGCATTAAAAGTAAGATGTGAGATGATGGGTGCCTCCACAGTACAAATGATGAAACAAGTTCATCTGTGGCACGTGCACAATGCTCAGCAAACTGAACATGTTTTTTACAAACTGAGGTTGATACTCTCGGTAAGTCTCCATTTTTTATTTCCAGAGTTGGGTGGTTTTGCCATGAAAGATTGAGTATTCTTCTCAAAAGACGCTGTTGTTTTGCTGAAAGAGTGCAAGTTTCAGATCCATAGAGTAAGATTGGCTCAATAAGTTCGAAGAAAACTTGGATTTTGAATTTGCGTCAAGATTGGATTTTCAAATCTTATCCATTTTGTTAGAAGCAGTCCATGCCATGTCCTTTCTAATTTAAAAGTCTTTCAGAATTTCTGATGTGTGATCCGAGATACTTGTAGTCTTCAACACATTTGAGAATGTTATTTGTGACTTAACAACATTCACACATTTCCAGTTGAACCAGTTCAATTTCCATAGAAAAGACAGTGTCCAGGATGAACGACTGTCCACAGCGGCCAAAATACTTAGGGCAGCTAGTTCTTGGACGAGCGGCAGACAATATAAACCTGTGGACCACAGGTAGGTTTAACGTCAGTCTTTATACGGCGTAATCATGTCTTCAGCTGACCTCCTGGGCGACTTAAGCCAATTTGCTTCATGGGTGAACTCTCATGTGTTGCGCTATGCAGCTTGGCCGAACCAACAAAGTTTTCTCTTTAAAATAGCTTGAAAAAGAAGGATGATCCTGCATTGCATCTAAAGTTGTATAGCGGAAACGGATTGGTGCCAACAAACAGAATTCTTCTTAGATACTCAACCATGTCCTAAGTGCCTTGATAAGTGAAATTTCAATTGATTTTTTCATGTAACGTTTTTATAAAGTGTAATGCGACGAAATAAATATCAACAACAATATATATATATATATATATATAACGCAACAATATATATACATATATATACGAAACACAACAATATATATATATGTATATATATATGTACATGTACTTTAAAGAACCCCAACATATATATATGTACTTTAAAGAACCCCAACATCTATTAAACTGTAGGAGAGAAATAGCGAACAACTGTGTTCACAGGATAAAATTTACTCTATGATAGAGATACACAATAACTTTAAAACTAACAAAAGCAATAGAAAATAAACAAATTAATAAATAAAATAAATAAACATGCATATACATAAACTATCACACATGTATATATATATATATATATATATATATATATATATAAACTAACATAAAAAAACTAACCTAGATTTAAAACAGGTCAAGACACTCGATATCCAGGCTAAATAGAGCACACACAAAGGAACAGGTCAACCAGAGGTTAAATAGGCCTTTGCCCTGTAAGTGCATGTTCATTGGCTGATAGGAAGGGCGCAGTGGATACTAGAAAACTGATTGGCTAACTAAAATCTCAATAGAAGGTGCGTATATAAAAACGACAGACAACCACAAAATACGCGCATACGCCTGAAGAATCATAGAGTGGATGAAACGCGGAGTATTCAGTGTAGTTTAATCGCCCTATAGTATTTTATAAATTACTAACTAGCTCTACCTACGTATTGAGCACTTTTGAAGTAAATACTTAAAGTTTACGCATAAATTCATACTTTCGTATATTAATTATATGGGAGTAAATGAAGTAGTTATACACACACACACACACACACACACACACACACACACACACACACACATATATATATATATATATATATATATATATATATATATATATATATATATATATATATATATATATATATACCTCTTTTAGTTCTCCAATCCGTTACATTTTCCAGTTTGAGTTCTTGTTCAGTTTTCTTGTCCATATTTTCATGGCCTTCAAGTTGAGCATCCAACATCAATTGCAGTAGATCTTTGCGGGCCTAGAAAATATTCAAGGGATGTAACTCTTAGTTTCAATTTAATAATCTAATGTTCTTATTGACAATTCCTATTAATATACTGAAATTGAATGAATTAATATTTATTTCATAAAAGCTTTTTTCTATACGTTTTAATAACAAAAATATATACTCAAATATTTCCTAGTTCTAAGATTCAGTAATGCTTGAAAACACTTTTATTGAAATTCTTTTATTTAACCGTAATTTGTGATTGAGTGAACGAGTCACTAATTTATCACTTGGCTACATATGTATTTCTCTTGCACTTACCCTAATCCTGAATCTCAATCATAATTTACTTCATTGGCGCTCTATCGTTTTATATTCAACATTTTCTAATATATTTTATGATCGCTATGCGTATTTAAAGGAAGGGTGATTCTGTAGCCGTCATAAATATGAGATGAATATATATTTAATAGTATATAACGAAAACTTTTTATAACAGCAACGAAAGGATTTATTTAATTACTTACACTGTTTGGTATAGATGGAAGAAATATGGACAGTGTCCAAGTGAAGAAATGAAAAGTTAGAAAGTTATTTGGCTCTCAAAAATCTGTCAGAAGTTATCGTTAGGTGAAAATAGTCGATGCTTGAGCGTCCAGTAGATATGGACAGGAGAGCAGAGAGAAGAGGGACGTCTTGCCTCGATGGTTCCAGGGTTTCTCCGATGACTGACCGTGATTCCCAAAGGAGAGGAAATACTTCGTCAAGTGAAATCAATGCGCCCTGCAAATTAATTGATTAGTGTGTAACCAAACCCTGTAACAGGGGTAGTTCTCCGTGAGAGAAAATAGATCTTTATTTATGACTACTTCATTTCTTCAGTGTTTATTCTTAATTAGTTTATTTCGCGATATACTTTAAATAATGTCTTAGCACATATCATAAACTAGATAGAAAAATAAGTGAACTTAATGTTTATTTTTGACATCCTCGAAACTCTCACTTTTTTAAAATTTTTCCCTTAATTCTCACATTTCATGTGTAATGTTTTTGATAAAAAGGGGAATAAACTGAAACTATTAATCGTTTTTTTTTTGTTATTGAAGTAGTTCTTTAATTTATTGTATTTGCCTTCTTACATCAACTCACTTACCAGGAACAGTTCTCTGTAAAAGAATTTTTTTCGTTATTTATTTATTTATTCATTTATTTATTTATGACTGTTACATCTTTTTTTCAGCGTTGATTTATTCTGCCACATAATTTACATAATGCATTAATATGGTAAACTTGTAAGTAAATTAGATAGAAAAACATTTCATGAAAATAATATAGAAGTAAAGAAAAGTATTATTTTTAATTTTTCGAAAAGAATAATTTAACAGCTATATTACAATTTATGAATTTTTCGAATGGAATGAAACTTGGCTAAATAGTGGTAATCTTTGTACTGCAGCAGGTCAAGAGTAGTCTCTTTTAAAATATTATGATTCCAACCATAATAACAGCGACGGCAAAGACCGATTCAGTTACCAACGACCGTTTGACATACTTTTTCGTGAGGATGATTTCTTGACCAAGACACACCTCTGCAACAACATTTGAATATATTCAATTGAACTAAGGCTCAAAATCCCAGAGGTCTCCTCTGCTACCGGAGCAAAAATAAATCAATTAGCAAGAAAAACATATTTATTTATTAAAGTCTATATCAACACTAAGTTCTTTGCCTTTAGTGCAGGATCAAAGTTTTATATCTTTTTTTTTTACATGGGGGTCACCACTTATCAAGGCCCGAAGGCCACTCAGGGATAAGGGTTATTGCGTGTATAATAATCAATGAGATAGTATTGTAGTAATCATTAGTATTGGGGGTTTTGATAGAATGTCTTACTTAAGGGGGCGGTTTGTCAGGAGTTTATGTTGGACTTGAAGACGTCCAAGTTGTAGTCAGGTGGAAAACAGGCAAGTGGCAGAGAGTTTCACTGGCATGCAGTTCTAAGAAAAGCTTTGCTCATGCAATCTACGTTTGGATTTAGGCACAGATAAAGAGTGGGGGAAATTATTAACAGTAGTTTCAGCCTGACGGGTGTTTTTCGTGAAAGATTAGGAGCTCAGACGAGCACCTGACATGGAAATAACGATAAAACAAAGACAGGCTCGTAACGTCTCTTCTGTGGGAGAGAGGTTGCAGGGAAGAGAAAAGGGCATTCCCCACTAAACCACGAAGTCTATTTTGTACTCTGTTAAGGCAGGATATGCTATTTTTAGCAGCTCCTGCCCAGATGTGGCAGCAGTACTCCATCCTTGGACCTACTTGGCTTTTATACAGATAGAGAATTGCATCAGTAGTGAGATATCTTCTGGAGCGGTAGAAGGATTCCACAATTTTCCCAGCGTCCCTGGCAACAGATTTGATGTATGTGTTCCATTTTAGATCAGGAGTAAAGGCCAAACCCAGAAGCTTGTTAAAACATCTGTTCTAATACTACACTCTATCTTTTCTGACATCAATCAGTGAATGGAAAATCGGTGCTCCTAAATTATCATTGTATATCAAAAATGTATTCGAAATAAAAACGTGTTGACGTATCATGACGAAATTTGTAAATAAAGCGTCACTGCTATAATAGTATATTTTGTATCCTCCATATATTTTTTTGAATTTGAAACCTGAAAAATTATCATAACAAGGGAGATAATTCAGTTTGTCATACGGAATTAGTTTCAATAGAGAAAACTGATAAAACTGCATTTGATAAATTTTATTTTATTTTTTAATTTGTTTTCTACTCGATCATTTTTCGTTTTTTTTGGGGGGGGGGAATTTGTACTAATTCACACATGTCACGTAATTATGTAATAGTATTTTTTGTTTTTGTTTTTTCATTTAAAATGCTATTTTTGATATTCAAGTGCAATGCACAATTAAAAAAATCTTTCTAGAATGAGGCAATTTTAATTTTTGCTTCACTCGAAAGTGTCCAATTTTGGGGAACTGGATTCCTCGATATTAAAAACCGACATTGTATCTAAGTCATGTCGTGGAGGGGGGGTCGAATAAATAGGGACAGATCCGTGGTTGTTAATCTTGGCGAATTCCTAATCGAAAGTATGTCCACACTGTTCAACGTATTTTATCTCTACATGCGTGTTGTACACTAGTAGTAGTGTACTACTTACACTACAACCTTATGTTTTGCACATCGAGAATAGTAAACATTAGTTTTAATCTATTTGGGGGTTGTCAACCGTCGACGTTCGGCTTGAGCGATGTTAGTTTATGCTGACAGTTGTCGCCGTCCTCCTATTTACAGCTCCTGGCATTAGCCAGGCAAACCCTTGCTTAACTTCGGTGATTAACTTTTCGAGTGAAGCAATAAATCAACTTCTTCGCTTTAATCGAATCTTTAGTTCCCGAATCTACAAGGGAGATAACTCTAAATTTCTATTCCTTCTAAATCAAAAGGACATAATTATAACACAAAAACATAAAGAGTTATTTCCCTTAAATCCTACGAAAGTTTTGCAGTCATCGTCATTGGTTCATGGGAGATAACTCTATTTTTCTAAGCGATGTGTTCAAATTTTCATACGATATTTTGGGACGCTAATTGCAGAGTTACTTTATTTTATAAAGAAAGCGCAACTTATTTACAATATAATGTCAACTGATATTTGGGCTTGACGATGAATGCCCTGGAAAGTTACTTGTGATTAATTGTAAGAAAAAATTATTTCTTTTTGTTTGACTACTTTATTTAATATTACAAAAATTAAAATAATGCCCAGGAAAATTCATTTTGATTCCTCTTACAGATATATGGCAGTGGTTAAAAAATAAAAAAAAATAAATAAAATAAATAAAATAAAAACATTGTACTTTTACAATAAATTTTAATAGTTAATTCTTGGTGGTTAATTGTCATTAAGCAACATACTTCCCAATGCTTTCTTTAAACCTTTTTACCTTAAATTGAATTATATTTATTTTCTCATATGATAAAAAGAAAGCCATTTATGTCAGTTTTTTGCTTAAATCATTTTAAGCATAAAAGTATTGATTTATCCTCCTAGCATCAGCAATGTTTATTGTTTTAATATTTATTTTATACTAGCAGATGTGCCATGTGTTGCCCGGTATTAAACGTAACGTTGTATTCCTTAAAAAAAAAATGAAGTAAACACAGAAAGAAACTGACATATGCATACGAGTATTATGGTTTGTTTTTGTTTTTGTTTTTGTTTTTATAAACAGTTCACTTCTTGTAAGTAAAAAAAATTTCTTGGGCTAGGTGTGTCAGAAACTTTGTGAAAAATATTGAATAATTCGATCCCCCCGTTTTTCCAAGCTTATAACTCCTCGAAAAATGTAATTCAAACCCTAATTTGTTTTTTCAATTAAAGGAGCAAGGACCAAGGTTTCATTAAAAAAAAAAACAACAACAAAAACAACGTGATTAAAGAAAAAGGTTTTAAACTTCGGACTTTACAGGTAAATTTCTAAAAAAACACTACTTTTTTGTTTTAAATTTTAATATATTATTTATTGATCTTTTATCTTCAATTTGTGATATATAAAACTTTGGTGAGTAAATTGATTATTTACTTTTTAATAGATATTTCAAAATAGGGGGGCGTGAATTAAAAAAAAACGTTTGCCTAAAATATTATATTCGGTTTATTGGAAAGATCATAAAATTTCACATTGAGCCTGACAATATGGTAAATATAGAATCAATTGAAAAATTTGGATAGATTTTTAAAGTTTAAAAATTGAAAAATACTGAACTCGTAAAATTCGATTAATTTCATTACTGTTTTTTTTTTATAAATAAAATAATATTTCTATTACTTTTTATATAACTTTAATAGTTTATTTTGGAAGTATAATCCATAAAGAAAATAAACAACCCACTTTTAAAAGAGAAATTACGAGTTTTTAATATTTTATTCGCAGTTTCGTGTTAGGGGTGTCAAAAAGTCCCACACAATATTTCTAATACACCTAAAGCTTGACATGATCTTTAGGAAGTGTTTTTTTACTTACTTATTCTTAACATAAGGAATCTGTAATGTTAACAATTCACGCATGCACATTCGTGAAACATTTAACAAACAGATAAAAATCCGATTATCTGCACGTAACGATTTTGGATGAAACACACACACACACACACACACACATATATATATATATATATATATATATATATATATATATATATATATATATATAAATGGATACAAATCAATACGAAAATATATAAATGTCTATAATATATTTTCTGTATTTATTTCCTATTTGTTGACGTGTAGGAATACAAGCGGTATTTTGAAAGAAACGAAAATGTTTTCAAAAGCTCATATTTTCGACAGATCCTTCGGTCTTCTTCAGTGTAAATGATAGAAACACGAGTAGAGGGTGAGCAGGGTTAACAGCAGAAGGAGAACGGACATAGCCAATGAGGTTAAGATGTATCTGTATACGACCATCCCAATATTTTGGAATGATCAACACCTTGTGTGGCCTTTATTCATAACCAAGTTTTTCATAAAATGTTGAAATGGAGACACACGCACCCCTGCGTACATACTCGCATATATAAATATACATGCATCTATACGCGTACATTATCACACATGCTTCAACACATACCTGTACACACACAGAATACGCACACACACGTATATAGATGTACATACACATACACATCGAGAATGATTAACACATTTAGACAGAGAAAATAAGAGGAAGTACTGACCAAAAGCTGGTTATTCCAATTGAAATCATAAACTTACTATGGTTCTAGGTATGGGACGAAGTGAAGGGGTAACGTCTTCCTTGATTATATATATATATATATATTGTGGTCCAGGTAAAGAATGTATTCGTAGGATAAACTCCAAAAAGTACCTATCGGGTTTATGCAATTGTGTTGAATGAAAGATAGAGCTAGTTATGTTAATACAGCCATGTACATGATTTGATATTTGACATAACAATGATTCGATCTCTAGTTATTAATATCTAAGATCTCATCAGGCAAATTGTTCTTAATCAAAATTGCTTTTCTCTTCATTTTTCAATATAAACACCTTAGGAAAAAGACGGCTTTTTGCCTGGTGAGTTCTTATTAATAACTTTATATCGAAACATTGACATGCCTGTTTAGCAAAACCTGTATATGTCTGTATAAATAAATAAATAAATAAATAAATAATGGTTTTACCTTTTTATATAATTAAAAAAAAACTCTGTAGACCGTCTGACGTATTTGCGTGCTTGCTTTAATCTAGTCTATCAAAAATATGCACACATATGTGTGTATATATATAGTCTTTGAAGTTTTTAACCGTTAAAACTATACCAAAAAATATAATTTTTATCATTCGTTAGAAAACCATCTAGTCAGTAAGTCAGTTAATCACCAGCAATCACTGCATCGGATCGCTCTAGACTTTACTATAGTACTAATAATTTATTTTTAAGGGATCATCAGTTGCTTACCATAAAACACTGTTTCGGGGATATATATATATATTTTATAAAGCCCCCCTCTTGGGTTGAGCACTATCGTAAATAATCTTACTCGTTACTTAATTTGGCTGAAAAAATGCGAAGCTCGCGGTTTGTTTACAAACAAACGTTTGAGCACTTTACGAGTGGCGGACGGATGTTTATTTAAATAGACATTCGGACAGATTAATTACGGCCACCGCTTCCGTAGTCAGGGGGTAGAACTGCCGACTGTCATCACGACGGTTTTAGGTTAGATCCTCGGCTTGGGATAGGTGTTAGTCTAGCGGCACTGATGAGTTGTGAAACAACGAAACAGGACTGTATGTCGATGACTAAAATATATTTTATAAAGCCCCCCTCTTGGGTAGAGCACTATCGTAAATAATCTTACTCGCTACTTAATTTGGCTGAAAAAATGCGAAGCTCGCGGTTTGTTTACAAACAAACGTTTGAGCACCACTGCAGAAGTGGCGGACGGATGTTTATTTATATAGACATTCGGACAGATTAATTACGGTCACCGCTTCCGTAGTCAGGGGGTAGAACTGCCGACTGTCATCACGACGGTTTTAGGTTCGATCCTCGGCTTGGGATAGGTGTTAGTCTAGCGGCACTGATGAGTTGTGAAACAACGAAACAGGACTGTATGTCGATGACTAAAATATATATATATATATATATCACATTTTTATGTATATTTTATACGTATCTCCGTATTTCTTATCTGTTCTTTCCTCTATTCTTTTCCTATTTTTTATCTTGTTCTTTTTTCTGTCCTTCCCTTTCTCTCTTTTCTTTTTTTTTAATGATCACAACATTGGTTTCAATTTCGATTCTAGCTGATGGCACTCAAATCATTTTTTTTTTTGTACTTTTGAAATTATGACTATGTATTGGACATCATCAAATAAACGATAGAGAATTGACTCTATAATAATAAATACGAAATATACGTAAATTAAAATATCATATTTAAGCGTATTTTACGACCTATATTGTTTATTTCTAATTTTAATGCATATATTTGTGACTGAACTTTATTTTATTATAAATTTTAGATTTACTTTTTAATCTTTTTTGCTAATAAATTTTAGTGCAATGAAAGATATTTAAATAAACTATAATTCATATATAGAAATTAATTGAGAAGATGTGACCTGCAGCAATATCCATGAATTGATGCCAATAGGTTTTGTGTTTCAATGTTCAATCTAGAAGGGATGAATATTCTGTGCAACAGATGAAGCAAACCTCTTAATTTCGCCACAAATTACCTTTAACTTGTGTCACGATTACAAACGTCAAGAACCTATGAAAAGACAAAGACGAAATTATTTGTGTAATACTTACATTTCTGTCTCTATTCCTTTTTCGTTCATCAACAACTTCGTGGCAAAAATCGATGATGTCCACCAAATTTCCCATCATAAATCTAGAGTTGGATAATCTCATTATTTTCCCCAGAAAGGGAAAAACAACTGAAAAGAATGTTTAAAGCTTCAAAAAATAAGACCAATAAAACGATAAAAAAAAAACATTATATACAAATGCTAAACAGATGTCGGTGTACCGGAAAAACAGGCGACTGTTATGATAATACAAAATTATTGATATAAAAAAAATCAATAAATAGTTCATAAAGTAATTTTTATGCAAAAAATATTTAAATATCATATCGATTTTTTTTATATCTGTCACTTTGTTGCCGACTTCGAGTCGCCTATTCTTCTGATGCACCCACCTATTTAATTCGGTGAATTATTAAGCTCTTTTATATATTGCTTTTCAGAGGAATAGGCGATTCGAAGTCTGCAGCAAGCAGTGTCAGATAATAAAATTATTTTATTAAAAAAGAAGAAGTTAATACATATTTCCTAAGTAATATAGTTAAAAAATATTAAAAACAAATTCAAAACAGTGAAACAATTACATTTTATTTACATTATGCAAAAAATAATTAAATATAAAGTGAATTTTTTATCTGACACTATTTGTTACGGACTTCCAGTCGCCTATTTTTCTGACGCACCCAAAGGTTTAACTGCCGAGTTCTTTAGCTATTTTGTATATGTTTTTAAGTGTCAATAATTAGGTAATTTTGCGCATATAACATTAAATAAGGTCTTAAGACAATGGAACCGTTTCATGAAACTTGCTGTGAATAATAAACTACTTTAATATATTCTTTAAATGACTTGATATTCATTCCTTTTGTTGTTGTTATTTTTGAACTGAAGCCAACTTAAAATGATTTTCTTTCAAATAAGTAAAATTAAATTAAACAGAATTGTACAGAAACTTAGACACATTTTAATCATGTTAAGGCCCTTTAATGGGGTATGAACTTTATAAAAGTAACTATTTTCTCATTCTTAAAATAGAGTCGTGTGAGTTTTAACACCTCTTTTCATAACATGCAACGTTAATATGTAATTGCTTTCATAAGTTTCGGTTTCGATTATACATGAAGGAACTCAAGTTATATATATATATGTGTGTGTGTGTGTGTGTGTGTAGTCATCGACATGGGGTCCTGTTTCGTTGTATCACAATTCATCAGTGCCGCTAGACTAGCATCTCTCCCAAGCCAAGGATTGAACCTAGAACCGTCTTGTTGACAGTCGGCAGTTCTCCCACTCGACCACAGAAGGGACACCCGCAAATAACTCGTCGGAATGTCTATTTAAATAGACATCCGCCACCACTCTTACAGTGCTCAAACCACCTGTTTCTAAACAAACAAACAACGAGCTTCGCATTTTTCAGCCAATTAAGTAGCGGGTGAGATTATTTACGACAGTGCTCTACCCAAATATATATATATATATATATATATATATATATATATATATATATATATATATATATATAAGTTTTGGTTTTGGCTTCGATTCAAACCTATCCACCTAAGTCATATGAGTGATTTTTATTTTTAATCACAATTTTGTAATATATAAGAATCGATAGAAAATTGACCCTATAACAATATATACGAAATCTGCAATAATTAAATTATCATATTTAAGCGTATTTTACGACCGGGTCTCCCTGCTGACTTAGATAAATACAATAGAGTGACAATAATGTCAGGTCGTCTCCATGTACACTGAACATCCACAGAATGCTAAAATCAATTTATTACATATGAAAGAGTCTCCTGTGGAATTTCCACAGGTCCCGCTAGTTCTGTATTTATTGCTAAATATACAAAGGTGAATCTTATTATGAATCAATTATGTAGCGGGCATTTTTAAATATTTTATAAACTGTCCCTTTGGCATGATTGCTAATGGGTTTCCTAATGGGTTGGGAGGACGGGGTTCAATCTCTAGAATCATGACAGAGGATCAATGACTAAACCTATATTTTCCCTTACAAAATACTCAGAAGGATGGAGTGAGACTCTCTTCTACACTTTGGTATTGTAGCTAATAAAAAAGGAGCATTCGGGTTTCCTTCGACTATGATCAATCATTTTATCTTTTATGCATTCAAAGGTATATTACGATTAGAGCGTATGGGGCTACTAAAGAAGGGGCAGATTTATAAAGGCAACGTGAGCGGGGAATTGGGCAGCAAGAGTTTAGATATACATCTCGGTTTTCTAATGTCTCAGTAGATTCTAAAAAACAAGAAGAAGAAGAAATATTACTTACTTGCCAATCTTTCAACTGAAGAAATCAAAGTTTTTTCAAAAACTTTGTTTGCTTTTTTCACCAAAGGCGAATCTGGATTTTGCTGTGAATCAACTTCAAGCCCAAATCCTGTCGAGGCGATTACATCCATCGTGTAGGCCGAAAACAAACTGACAAAAAAAAATTGGAAAGTTTTAAAATAAGCATGCATTGATAATTTATATTCTCTGGAAAATTATTCTCATCTATATCGTTATTTTCCATACAGATTCCCATATTAGACATAAACATGATGAAAAAGATTCACCTGAAGAAAGTCGCATGCTACATTGACCCTTAACTTTGTGAAAAAAAAAAATCAAAATGAGAACAGCCGTGCGAATAATTTGAATAAATCCGGAATTCTAAAGTTAACACTCACTTGTTAGCATTAAATACTTTGCCACTGTCTGCGATTTTTCCGACATTTTTCAGTAGAGTAGCCAATGCTTTCTCAACTAGAGGCGTCATCTGCGAATTAATAAACACATAAAATATAAACGAAGGATATGGTAAAAAAACAAAAACAAAAAAAAAGAATAATTTTAAAAAATCACAACTCATTTCTCATCACCTGAGACATTACCCCTTCCTTGGGAGGAGCAGTATACCATATACTCGTTTGTTATTATATCATCCTCCCAGGTATTACCTTTTCCTTTTCTTAGGGATGTGTAGTGCCTTTTTCTGTTGTCATGGCATGAGATTTTACACCCATGCATTACCTCTTTCATTGGAGTAAGTACCTATTATGTTGTCATGATAGTATCTTTATAGGCATTAACTCTTTCTTTCGGGATATATGGTCACTTTTCATAATACTATCCTCCCAAGCATTACATTAAAGTCTCAAATATTTAGACCAAAAATTTACGGCGCAGTTTGGTAGAAACTGTTTCGCACACATACAAGGTCACTTATATATATATAGTTTTGAAAATAATAAGCGGAAGTTTCTCAAGAGCTCTTTCGGCTATCATCTCATCAGGAGAAAATCGATAGCGTACAAAATAATATTATGTCGAAAATAAAGAGTTCTAATGGGGAACTTATTAAATGTGCCAAAAGTACGGGGACACTAAAATAAATTGATTAACGTTTAAAAAACGATTAAAATATTGGCACAACGAGGGCAAAAAAAAAACGGGAGAAAAGATTCAAAATATTACTTTGTACGCTATCGATTTTCTCCGTACGAGATGATAGCCGAAAGAGCTCTTGAGAAACTTCCGCTTATTATTTTCAAAACTGTATATAAATTGTGTACCTCCAAACATTTATATATATATATATATATATATATATATATATATATATATATATATATATATATATATATATATATATATATATATATATATATTAAGTAATGTGATTTATAATTTAAAAATTTAAAAAAAAAAATTTTAATTTAAAAATCAAATTTTAATTAAATTAAAAATCAGTTTCATAAGAAGGAACAACAACAAAGTCAATTATCTGTACGATCGTTTCGGAAATCCGTGCTTTTTATTTGTGGTATACATGAAGTCACGTAGAACAATTATACATAGTTTTTTTGGTAAGCACGGTCTCCTCATCAGCAAATTTAGGAGGATTTCTATTGAATTGAAAAGACACCAAAAATAAACCTAGCATTAAAAGTAAGGCAGATGAATCTGAAAAATTATATATATATATATATATATATATATATATATATATATATATATATATATATACCGCGCAATCACGTTGACACACCGGTTCTCGCTAGATCGCCGAAGTTAAGCAACGTTGATCTTAGCCAGTACCAGATCGGTGATCATTTGGGAAGTCTAGGTATTGTATGTACCGCGAGTCGTAGAAATTTCCTGGTTAGTATCTGGGGGCGCATTAATTCATTAGGAGAGATGCACCCTCAGTCTTCGTTAAGACATGTATCTAGGAGAAGGAAAATCTGATGTAAAAACATGCGTTTTCTGTATACTTTGTCCCGTGGCAGTCGTTTGCACCGACAAAGATTAGCAGTAATACTAAAAAGTGTGGATTGTTCTACACAAAGCCTTCACCACTATAAACAAATCATCTGCGTGGATTTCCGAGCAACTTAGTTGTTGTGGCGGAAGTTCATACGTCGAAATTGACAGGAGAGCCCATCATACATACATACATACATACATACATACATACATACATACATACATACATACGCGTGTTCTTTAAAGTTTTCCTCCTAAATTCTACGCAATTATGCACAATGTAAAAATTATAAATAAAAAGAATTAAGAAAAAAAAGTTTAATGCAGCCAATCATCTTATAAGAATCCATAAAAATAAATTATTAATTAATAAAAGTTCGTTTTTCAAAAAAATATGCAAATTAGTTCAGCTTTATGAAGTTGCTCGTATATTTATGACTGAGTATATTAAGAAGTTCGTCTTTAAATAGAAAAAGTAGGCTTTTAAAATCAATCACAGTGCGACAGAAAACTCAACTTTATATATGTATAAATTATGTGTGTATATGTTAACTATTTTATTTTTGTTTTACTTCATAAATAAAGCAAAACCATTGCGTGTTTATTGACCAGCCATGACCACTGGTTTCATGTTTTGGCCGATTCATCAGATAACCCTAATCCGTTTCATGCTTTGTTTTCTTCTGTTTAAACATGATTGTTCCACAAATAAATTCTGCGGATCACTTGAGCCATCAATACACACACTCAACCAGGCGAGGGTCAACACCTCCGCATACTTTTAATGTGGCTAGAGTGAAAATAAATACATCTGCAATGAAGTAATATTTATCTATTTGCTTGTTTAATCTCTTCTTCTCATCCGATAGAGTCCAAATCCAAATGTTTAGTCATCGATAGAATCCTACATTGACCATTATTCATCTCTATGAATCCATAAATGTTCGAAATGAGGTCACTCTTAATTTATTGTAACTGTAGTTTTTATGTCCTTCT
Source organism: Euprymna scolopes (assembly GCF_053919585.1). Lineage (NCBI taxonomy): Eukaryota > Metazoa > Mollusca > Cephalopoda > Sepiida > Sepiolidae > Euprymna > Euprymna scolopes. Next base: position 190,038,155 of record NC_136483.1, read on the forward strand.
GTCTTGTTCTAGTTTTGCAAGTGTGGCGTTCCGGACCAACAGAAACTCTGTCGATGCTGATTTGGTACAACCGGTCATATTACAGAGGCTGGTGTATAGCTGGGTATCGATCAAACATGTTTAAATAATAAAAGTGGCTTGCTGGCGCTTATGAACAGTGGACGTGTTTATTGAAAGAAATAGGGGGCACAAAGAACTTCAAATATCTCTGGTCAGAATCAGATAACTCAAAATATGTTCTTTGTTTAAAGTAAATAAGTACCGTTATTAAAGTTCTGATGGTTCAGTCTTGTGAGGGAAATTATGTCCAGAGACTGGATAGATGTTATCTTCAATAGATATCTCGTGCAACCGCCCCAAAATGACTAATAACAAAATGGCAGAACCTGTTAAGATTGAACAGATCTCAGGAGAGTGAAAGAGTCGGTCACAGCTGTCCCTTAAAGAAGAAGAAGAAGAAGAAGAAGAAATAGAGTGGGATTTTAAAGTGCAGTTGATTTTCAAACAGTGAAGCCAATGTGCCTTTCCTTTATGGTTTTCAGTAAAGGACTGCATTAATAGGTCTTACGTATTTTGATCTGACCAGACTAGGACCTGATGCTGCAAGTTTATCATTCACCTAAGTATCCGGTCACCACTTGTAAAAATAATAGACAGACTATTATTCGTTTATAAACTGGACTCATGGTTTTCCTTAAAGCGAGGACTTTGTTTCAGCGCAGGACAGATCGGCGAATGACTTTGTCCTGGAACAATAGTCCAGTGAATGAGAAAGCACAGGACTATGTCCACACTGTATCATTTCCATAAATACAATTGGAACAGTTAATGATCCATATATGCCCCTTCAACTATGGATTAAATAGTAGGATAGACTTGACTTTCAAACCTATGCAACTAACCTAGCAGAAAACATTTCTAAATTAAAAGTTGTGGACGGACTAAACAAAGATGACATATACAAACCTCACGCATTTGTTTTGAACTATAAAACGGAGAAATAACTGTACGCAGGAATTTCCAGTGATCATCTTCAGCTGCTGACAACATGGAACCCGTGAGTTCATTTTTATCCAAAATGCCCTATAAAAAAAATAAACTAATTTAAATAATCATATATTTCATATCTTAGGTCATTAAATATCAAACGAAATGTTTCTTTTAATATTTTTCTATGGAATTTTGGAGTATTTTATATTTTTAAAGTGTAAACAAATATTAACTTCCTGGAATATTTAGTTTGAAAATAACGCTTAAAGCTAACAAAGAAAAACTTTCACTACAAATCGTAAATAGATTTAGAGATCGAGGTAGTGGTCTTGTGTATTGATTCTGCAAAATAAACTCTTATTTGTTGAGATGATTTTCTTAATCAGTGCGGTGATGGCACCTGTACAGGTAAAGGGATTTTTGGGGGGGTATTTTCATTAGCATTTGTTAATAATGTGCTCAACTGATGTCTAAAGTGTAAAGGTTATTCTGGTTAGTAATTATTTAGATTTTTAATTAGTACATGTAATTATAAGTTGGTACAGTTCGTTTTTAAGTTTACTGTATTTATGTGTGGCATTAAAATTGTTATGAATAATGTTGAAAAAATCTTTAGGGTTTTGTTTTCATCATCATCATCATCATCATCATCATCAACAACAACAACATCATCATCATCATCAGCAGCAGCAGCAGCAGCAACAGCAGCAACATCAGCAGCATTATGTTGTATGATCATTCCTGAATGCTCTGACGAACTGCAAACACTTGTACCTCCCCGACGTAACTACCCCCGACAAACTCGACAAGCTACTAAGTCTCATCCCTTTACAGTAGAGATCCCTAGGTGCAAGAAAGCCTTTTACTCCAATAGTTTCTTCCCCAGAACTGCGGATCTTTGGAACTCCCTTCCGGGATTCTGCTTTCCCAACTGCAATGATATGCAGAAGTTCAAGGGTAATGTTAACAAACATCTTTCTACTCATCTCCCTTCATAATACTCCGCTAATTAAGTCCCTGATAGTAGCCCCCTGCTTCAAAGTGTCACTGTGCCTTGTTTGGGGGGAAAATTGAATAAAAAAAACGAGGAGAAAATCCTTCCTGATTTCTTTTAACCTTGTTTATTCGTGACCATGTAGGACGCATTAGCTTGTTGAGGTTGTCTTTCAACGTTTTTTTATGGGGGGGGGGTCTCTTTTGACGTTTCCAATGCATCGTGTTCATCCTTTCGCTCAAAGTGTCCACCTATTCGCTGTAGATCTCGTATGGTGACCTGAATATCTATGCTTGACTGTTCGTGTGGTGGCGATCATGTCGTTTATGTCAGTTTGCTGTCTTATGCAAGTGCTTCTTTTTCTTGCTTTGATAGTATGCACAACTGGTAAATCTGTACTGAAATCATACGTAAAACATGAAAGTTTCACTTTATTAGCTATATTTGCTCATTTAACCATAAAAATAATGAATTTACATTTTAAAATGTGTTAAATATTCAAATAAAAATCTGTCGTATATCACATTTTAGTTCTTAAAAAAACGGTATAATTCTTTTTTTAATTATGCAACGCTTTTAACAGAGAGAAATCAAACGTTTAAATCTGATATGGCTAAAAAAAAGAATAATAAGTAAAAATGTAAAACAAACAAAATAATAAACAAAAAATAAATCAGTCTAGTAGACATAATAGGCGCAAGTCTTTTCTAGGTCGCATTTAGCTTCGAAATGTCATGGCCTAAAGAGGATTGTCTTCATTTCCCCCTTTATTTTTCTTTATTGTTCTAATAGTATAATAAAGTTCTATTGGTCCCCCGACAAAAGAAGAGTGGGCCTGTAAATTCACCCTTGTCCGTTCATCCGTTCGTCCGTTCGTCTTTCCGCACTTTTCTCAATAACTACGCCTTGGAATTTTTTTTAAATTTTGCACAAACATTAAACATGGCATGAATAAAAAAGTAACATAACGTATTTTCCGAGAAAACTCCGGTTGCCCCTCCCCCCTAAGGATGCCTTTCGGGTTAAAATGGCTAAAATTGATACTTTTGTGCTTATTAAAACCAATTGATGCTTTGGATTTTTATAAAACTTTCTGAAAAATTTGCTTGTTTATACTTCGTGATAACTCTTGGGAGTGCCTCAGAGGCTCTTTTAGGGCTAATAAAAACAGTTCACTTTTAGGACTATTTTACCATATTTGTCCAAAATTTTCTGTGTATGTCTATTGAGCAGTTTTGCATGGCGTTGAACTCAAATTTTAATATGTTAAGGCCTTGGGGACTTTTGGGGCTAAATGGTGGGAGGAGGGCAAATGATGAACTTAGTCATTTCTTTTTTTTGCATGGTGCAGAACTAAAATTGACATATATTAAAGCCTAAAACTGCACCGTTTGTTCATTTTCATCAGAATTTGACGTTCCCTGGAGACTTTGGGGGCTAAATGGGGGAGTATTTTTTATGCCTCGTTCACTGTGCACTCATGGGGGGGGGGGGCATGCATGCTTCGCTCGTTTAACTTTTATTCCTCATCTTTCATTAAATATATTTGCGCGCTCCTCTTAATAGTGTTGAACTTTTCTTGTCTTGATAAGCTCTGCTCTGTTCAAGATTTTCACTTTGATAACATAATTAACATTATTAGAATTTATTAGAGATAACAACGCAACATATATATATATATATATATATATATATATATATATATATATATATATATATATATGTTGCGTTATTATCTCTAATAAAGGATTAGAAGAGATGACGTATATTATATATTTGTTGTATCATAAAGGAGACGAATCAGGGATTGTGTGTGTGATCGTCTAGTCAGAGTTAATGTCGTGTGATCGTCTAGTGGTTCTGTCTATTTGTTCATATGCCGTTGTGTGTGTGTGGTACATGTATTTTTCAACATACCTTCTGCGTCCATCTGGAAATCTCTCGTCCTGGAGGGGAGACTTGGTACATGTTTTGGACGAAGATTCACTCACTCCAAGACAAGGAATTGGTTTTATAGTTTTTATTTCACTTTCCAGATGTCTCGCAGAAGATGGAAAGTGAATCTCTGTCTTACGTAGTACTCTTGGTCTCGTTTCTACTACGTCAGCGTCCCCGCCCCCAATTAAGGGGAGGAGACAACAGTGGAGCCGTCCGTCCTCTTCTAAGTCTAAACCAAATCTCGACGATTCAACTAACTTGATCACGTGGCTCACACGCAATCCGATCAGCTGACCCTGACTTCTGGTCAACGTGTCTCAATCTAATTTACACCTCTCTCTCTCTCTCTCTCTCTCTCTCTCTCTCTCTCTCTCTCTCTCTCTATCCATTCTCTAACATATATATATATATATATATATATATATATATATTAACTAAGAGGGCGTCTGGTTTTGCCCGGTCGTAAAATACGCTTAAACATGATATTTTAATTTGTCTATTATTATTATTGTTATTGTTATTGTTATTATTATTATTATTATTATTGTAAAAGAGTCATGATTTCAAAAGTAAAAATAAAAGTATTTGAGTGCCATCAGCCAGAATTGAAACCAAAACTCTAGCATTAAAAGATGGTGATGTTACCACTGTACAGACATGACACGCATATGAACTGATTAAAAATAACTAAGATGAATGCACAAAATGTATTTTTCCCCATTTGACCCCTTTTGACACCTTAAAAACTATTTTAATCGGCTAAAGCCCCATAAAAGAACGGTCCATAAAAATTCCAATCATTTGGGGCCCTAGCGCCACTCTGCGACTTTTAGTTTGGAAAGCGATACAGTTTGAATGCATGGAGACGGACAGACAGACATAGTGTTTTTTATATATTAGACTAGCGAGAAAGGGAGTGCTTAGCTTTGCCTGTGCGTAAAATACGCTTAAATATGTTTTTTTAATTTGTCTGGATTTGGTATATATTATTATACAATTACGTTACACGCATCTGATGTAATTAAACATTTCTATTAAAAATAAACTAAGATAAAAGTACAAAATATATAACGAATTTGGACACATTTTTTACCCCTAAAAACCTATTTTAAATTGCTAAAAATTCATTAAATAAACGGTTCGTAAAAATCCAATCATTTGAGGACCCCTAGCGAGATAGAATTTGAAAATATGGAGACAGACAGACATATTGCTTTTTATATATAAGATGACAGACTTTTTTTTATTGTATTACTGCTGTTCAGTGTTACTATACAAGCAAGGGTTTCAAGCTGGGTTGGTTGGTTGGTTGTTTTTGTTTTACAGCATATCAACCCTTTACAGGTTATTTAATGCCGAATCTAGTGATTTTGAAGAACATTTTTTTTTAATAGAATATATTTGTTTTTGGGGTTTTTTCAAGTCGGTTTCTATTTAACCCATAGTTGGGACCCTAACAGGTACTACCACTCCGGGTCAGAATGGACCTGGGAGCAATGGCAATTAAAGGGTGACTCCACTCTCCCCAAAGCCCGCAAGCTGGGGCATCACCATCGGATATAGTTAAAGGTCATATCCAGGACCTGTTTTTGTTTTTGTTTTTGCAGAACATAATTAAGTTTTACAAGAGAATAGAAAACAAAAATAGAAGTTTAATGTAGGTGCATTTCGTCTCAGGAAGCCACTAGACAGCCTGATCTGGCAGCACCAGGGTTTCAAGCGGGGATTCAAATTTTGTTGTTATGTTAAGAGTTCTACTTGTTTGGCTATCAATAGCATGCCACATAAAAGAGAACTTTAACCGTCGTTTTTCTCTTCAACATAATCAAATATCGGAATTAATCGTCTTACTTTTTCTATTATTTACTCACTGGTCTGTTAGTGAAGTTCGAGAAACGTTTCACCATTATCTCGCTGATAATTTCAGGATCATAAACAACCAGAAAAGGAGATGGACCCATGAAATATCTGCAATAAAAAGTAAAGAAGCCATTCAAATATTTCTACGGTTAAGAAGAAAAATACGAGTAACCATATTTATAGTTTGTTGACGAAGAGAAAATATAAACTCTTGTAACAATATACGAATTTAATATTCAAAAAATGTTTATCTATTAAATACTTCCGTAATTGTAAAAAGTAATAATATTCTTAACATGTTTAATTGATTTTTAATGGAGTTAATAACATTTGGTTTAATCTAAAACATTATCATTATTTTTATACATATAAATGTTATTTCGCAACATTAAGTAAAACAATTTTGAATAAGTTATCTTTAAAATTTAAAGCATTTAGAAACATAACAGCTAAATATTTGCACACGATGTTTGCATTTATTTATTTAATTGGTGTGGTAATACTTTTATGAATTTATTACAGTTTATTAATTAATTATTTACAGAGAAATGTATTTCAATAGAAACATATGAAATAGATTCGTAAATTTTTCAACAAGGGAGATAGCTATGAGATGATAACATGTAAGCAAGGGAGATAACTTCCTTTTATTAAAATGTTAAATAAAATGAGCTCGACGTTTTGTTTAAAATTCTAAAAATTCAGTAAATTTGCCATAATTAATATCTCATAGTTTTATTCATGATCTAATTCACACTCTTATTAATCCTTATCTGCGATTGGCTTTTGGTGTTGGTAATAATAGCACATTACTATAAATACTCTACTAAATAATTTTATTTTCAGTAAACCGTGATTTTAAGTAAGAATAAATTGCTAGGAAACGAATTCCGTGTACATACTTGACATCTTGAAAATAGTAAATTACCAAATGAAAGTTACAAATATTCATCAATGCATCTTACCCGAAATAGTCACCATATTCTCGTCCCCATCTTAAAAAGGTTTTGTGAAATCCCTTTAAAAAAAAACATGAAATTAATAATAATTACTGTTTTTCATAAAGCATCGATTCTGAGACAATTATATATATATATATATATATATATATATATATATATATATATATATATTACGGAACTATTTTCCCATGTATTTGATATAAATGTTTCCAATTTCTATGTCATCAACTGTCCTCAGGCATAATCAAATTTTGTTTATTCTGTTCGACACTAGTGGTTCGAATTTGCCCATGGTTGATTATCTGCATTTTAGTGTTTATCTTTTTCGAATCAATCGGAAATCTCACGTGACTAGTATATACATATATATATATATATATATATATATATATATATATATATATATATATATATATATATATCGTGTTGCGGGGTTCAAACCGTTCGACTGATATTAATCGTGACACCCTGCACTGAAGATTCCCGAAAGGAGCAAACACTAGTGTCTGTAGGTATTTAATTATTATAGTAAAAAATATAATTATATATGTGTGTGTGTGTGTGTGTGTGTGTGTGTGTGTGTGTGTGTGTGTGTGTGTGTGTGTGTGTGTGTGTGTGTGTGTGTTAATAACTGATTTTTTTACAAACTTGTGTATTTGTGTTATTTTTAACATTTTCTGCTATTATTTTTAAGAGCTACTTTCAGAACAGGGGGAGATAAATCAAGAAGCTGCTACCCAGAAAATGTCAAAATTTCGCGTAAGTTTTAAGTAAAACAAATAAATACATTAAAGAAATAAGATAACACACAAAATAACATTAATCATCTGAATATTTATTAAAATAGAATAAAATTAAGAAGCTTCTAATAACACAAACAATAATTATCTGAACATTTATTGAATTAAAATGATATAAAGAAAATTCTTACAACACAAAATCAACATTATCTGAATATTTATTGAATAAAAATGAATTTTTTATAACTTTTGTTGCAGAACTAACGTATGTAATCTATCAATAGACTATTGAATCTCAATAAATACAGGAAGATTAAGTCGCAAGCCGAAAGGTGTAGTCGATATCTGGTTAATTAGCTTAGGTCGTTCGTCGGACACGACCAAAAACCCACCTATCGTATGCTTTGCAATACATGTTGTTACTTTTTTTAGCGGTGTTTTTCGTTGTAGCCCTTAATAGAACTATAACAATTACATAAAATATAACATTAATTATCTGAACACCTATAGCATTAAAATAAAATGTAGAAAATTTTAATAGTACAAACTAAGACATTAAATATCTTTGGATTAAATATAATTTTTTAAATTCTTATAACACAAACTAAAACATTAACTATCTAAACATTTATTGGATTAAATAAAAAAAAATTAACATTCTTACAATACAAACTAAAAAATTAACTATCAGAACGTTTATAGGATAAAAAAAATTTTTAATTCTTATAATACAAACTAAAACATTAACTATCAAAACGTTTATTGGATTAAATAAAAAAAAAACTTTAAATTCTCATAACACAAACTAAAACAATAACTATCTAAAAAGTAATTAGATTAAATACGTTTTTTAAATTCTTATAACACAAACTAAAACATTAACCATCTAAACATTTATTGGATTAAATAAAATTTTAAATTCTTATAACACAAACTAAAACATTAACTATCTAAACATTTATTGGATTAAATAAAATTTTAAATTCTTATAACACAAACTAAAACATTAACTATCTAAACATGTATTGGATTAAATAAAATTTTAAATTCTGAAAACACAAACTAAAATATTGACTATCTAAACATTTATTGGATTAAATTTAAAAAATTTAAATTCCTATAACACAAACTAAAACATTAACTATCTAAATATTTATTGGATTAAATAAAATTTTTAATTCTTATAACACAAACTAAAACAATCACTATCTAAACATTTATTGGATTAAATAAAATTTTTAATTCTTATAACACAAACTAAAACAATCACTATCTAAACATTTATTGGATTAAATAAAATTTTACACATTCTGAAAAAAACAAACTAAATCATTAACTATCTAAACATTTATTGGATTAAATAAAAAAAGTTAAATTCTTATAACACAAACTAAAACATCAAATATGTAAATATTTATTGGATGAAATATTAAAAAAAAATTTTATTCTTATAACAGAAAATAAAACATTAATTCTCTGAATATTTATGTAATACAAATAAAATTAAGAAAATTCTAATGACACAAACTAAAACATCAATTACCTGAACATTTATTGGATTAAAATAAAATTATGTACAATCTTATAACACAAAATATTATATTAATTCTCTGAACATTTATTGAATTCAAATAAAATTAAGAAAAGTCTCATTAGAGAAAATAAAAGATAAATTAGATGAACATTTAATGAATAAAAATGAAATTAAGAAATTTCTATTAACACAAACTTTATGAGACTGTAAAAAGTCGATAGTTTTTTTTCTGGTCTACAAGAAAGAAAAAAAAAAGAAAAAGGATAGCGCGCAAAAATAGCGGAAAAATCTTATAAATAAGTTTTGGATCTTCTTGATTTGTCTCCCGTGTTTTGAAAGTAGTTTTCAAAAATGAAACAAAAATGTTAAAAATAGCACAATAAACAAGTGACATATTTTTATACAAACCCATTAAATTACGTCACTTATTCAACTAAAATGTATTGTTATGTTTTATTGCATTATTTTGTTAGACAGAAAAACGTTTTAAAAGTTTTGTTTATTTAAATTCACCACGATGCATTTTGATTGTTAAAAAACAATTTAGTCCTTTTAATTAAATACTTTATGATATTAAATTTCCTACGTAGTTAAATTTGGTTTCTCTTCTTGTTTTTAAATATTGAATGTTGCAAAGTACTTACATCCAATAGGTTTTTAAACAGACATCTAATATATAAAAGGCTACATGGCTGTCTGTCTGTCTGTCTGTCTCCATATTTTCAAACTCCATCTCTACCGAAACTAAAATCGCAAGGATCAAAATTGGGTCAAAATTAAAAACATCGATATATTTTGTACAATCATATTAGTTTATTTTTAATTTTTAATCGGTTCATATGCGTATCACGTTGGTACAGGGGTAACGTCACTAACTTTGAATGTTACAGTTTGGTTTCGATTCTAGCTGATGGATGTCACTCAAATATTTTTTTTTACTTTTGAAATCACAACTCTAAAATAATATATCTGAAATCTGGACAAATTAAAATATCATATTTAAGCAAATTTTACGAGTGGGCAAAGCCGGGTGCTCCCTCCTCCCGGATAGTTAAAACATAATTGTTTAACAGAGAGAACGCTTTTGGAACGGCTGTTATTTCCTGAACCAGCTCCCCAAATGTTAAATACGATGAAAATGATATAAAAGGGTTGGTATGATGTCTGTTACGTGTGCTTGACGAGTCTTTTCTTCGAATTTCAAGCATCATTAAGCGTCATTAATTCTCTCCTGAGAATTAATTATCTGGGTAGCAAACTGGAACTGGACACTTTTATAAACTAAGCGGACAATACATATGTTTATAAAAATAAAATCTATTTTATTTTATTTTAATATTTGAAGAAGCATTTTTTTCAAAAGCTCGAAACGTTGAGTGGGGTAAACTGCGTCTGCCTCCTTCCTTTTGTCACAATACTGGAGTAGTCGGGGTTTTGTGACTACCACATGAGGTTTTGGCCGTTCAAACCTTCCTACATGCCCCACGTTGTGTCAGAATAGCTAATGCTACAATAATATGTAGAAAAACACCTGGTTAAAATAAATTTGAATCTCGGAGATTCGGGGAGAATATGGTTGACTGGTGGAAAATCTTTGATAGTCAAAAATGGCAGATATAGCGGCGTCGTAGTTGTCGGTAAGGGACTCGGTTTTCGGTCAACGGAAAACGAACGAACTCAGTTTCTCAATTAGGTATCCCTCTTTTTATGGACTTGATTTTTTGGCAGATGCGCCTTCTGGTTGGGTAGCCAATCAGGACTGTCGACTAATGCTGTAACGCCATGATCATGGAGGAGGGACAAGGAGAAAAGCACCTCCTCCGGACTCGTATGTGATTGAGCAGTCAATGGCTAGTGTCGTAATTAATTGTCTAGGCCTCAATTTCTTTGTACCGCTCCCAATGTCTTGTCAAACTTAGCACTTTATGCCCTGATCAGGTTGACCCAGCGCACCTGTCAGTTCGACACTTTTATATTGTTTTTATTTTTATTAAAATCTAAAATGATTTTGTTTTGTTTCTGATAACTCCGGCCAGCTTCTTATAATTATTTTACTTTTGGCCAAAGATGAACAGGTCAATTCTGTCGGCAAAAGGTTAACACTTTTGTTATTTTCATTTTATTAAAATCCAAATGATTTTGTTTTGCTTCTGACAACTCCGTTGTTGTTTATTTCAACGTATCTGTACTTGGTGACCTTTTTCTTTTTTCTCTTTGTTTTCACTGGCTTTAACAATCTGTTAATCACTCAAATTCAAATAAAACAGTAATTAATTATTTTCACAATCAATTTACTTATCATTTTAACCTGCTTAATTAATTAAAGATATAATTAATCTCACCAGTCAACTCGTGACACTGAAAATTGTAGTGTTATAATCGCACTTTTGCTTACTTACGAATCTTCCCTTGTGGTGAAGCGAGAGGGGGAAAAAGAGAAAAAGAAAGAGAGTGAAAGAGTGAGAATGAGGGAGACAAAAAGAGGGTGAAAGAGATAGGGAGATAGATATAGAGACTAATACCTATCAACAAGGACTGGGCATAAACAAAGAATACGGTCACTGGCAGATCGGCAGATCTTGGATGATAGCTTCAGTGGGTTCGTTGAGATGGTTGTAATAGCACAGAGCACATGGTGACCATGCAGTAGTAAGTTTAAGAGCCCAATCTTTTAGAACAAGGAAGATCAAGCATAAGACCTACAATTGTGGGGAGCTGGGACTACCCTCACAATGTCTTTATCATTGTGGCACAACGCAATATTACCTTCGACTAGTTTGGCCAGATAGGGACAATAAACCCCGATCAGAGATGATAATAACCTCTCTATATAAAAGTGAGAATGTGTGTGAGAACAATTCTCAACCTATACACTAAACGAATTTTGGATCTACAGACTTGAAATTTGGTATATAGGGTTTTCAGACATGTGGAAAACATTGTAATCGGTTGTCATCCAGAACAAAGAGCTGTTAAGAGGTAAAAATTGGAAAATTGGCATGTGTGTGTCATCGGGTTTTATCTGTTTGTTAACTGTTTCACGAATGTGCACGCGTGAATCATTCACATTTCAGATTACTTATGCTAATAATAAGTAGGTTTGAAAACATTTTTTAAAGGACATGTCACGCTAACCTAATGATTATCGTACTTGAGTCACTTTAGGCTTGGTCTTTGGGTTTTGGTTTCAGTCTCAGATCAAGTATATTTTTTCATTACAAGAAATGAACTGTTTAGAAAAAAATGCATTACTCGCATGCACATGTCTCAGTTTCTTTCCGTTTTTTTTTATTATTTCAGTTTTTTAAAATTAATTTAACGTTACGTTTAACACCTACAATATTTTTGTTTATAATAAATAAGAATAAAGTATTAGTTAAAATATAGTATTTATGCGTATTTTACGACCGGGCAACGAAAAATTTAATAATAGATTACGACCGGGCAACGAAAAAATTAATAATAGATTAATAATTCTATGATTTTATATGAACACTAGCGAAGCATAATTTTTCTAATATATAAAAATTAAATTAGGATTAAAATGATATTAAAATGAAAATAATTATGTTATTAAAACTTTTTTAAGTCGACAGGACGACATAATTCGATTTATGATTATGTTATGGAATAAGCTGATATACCTGTTTCAGGAATGGACTAATCCAGACACTATAAATATATTTACATCTAACACATTATTGAGTAACGATTCATTGCAGTTATAGCCCCTGAATCCCGACGTGTACTTCTGTAACATACTTTCGCTAATACACGTTTTTGTTCATTATACCATTGTGTTTGTCATGATTATTATTGGCATTCAAGGTGACAACAGATGTTTTATTGGATTTTGGAACAATTCATTTTTAAAATAATGTAATATCTAAATTATAATACAGAGTGATATTAGATTTTTTTTAATCTCTTTTTCGATTGGACGATATCATTTTGAATCTGTGTTAAAGGCGATACTATATGCATAAACACTTATATAAATTATCAGCGTTTATCACAATGTTCAAATAAACTAAATAACGTTCGTACCTTTCTTTTTATATCCAGAAAGTTTCCAAGGAATGCTGTTGGTGAAGGACCTTTGATGTTGAGTTTCTCAAAATAACGAAAGTTTTTCCTTCCATATCTGAAGGGCAGAAAACTTGTAATAAACATTAATCATGCAATACTATGAAGGAGGTGTGTGTTTTCATTAGTCATAACTAGTAATGGGACGATTCCAATATTTTTCCCGATTCCGATACAATTACCGATTCCGATTCCGATTATTTATAAATCTCTAAATATTTGACTATATAGTTCTTATTTATTCCCGATTACCGTAAAAACAACTCATGTAAAATATGCATATATTTTCTTGCACGAAAAATTGAAATTTGTGGTGAGTGGAAGATCTATAGATATTTGTTTTGCTATTATTTTAAAATTAATACATATTTATTATTTTAAAATTAATACATATTTATTATTTTAAAATTAATACATATTTATTATTTTAAAATTAATACATATTTATTATTTTAAAATTTATACATATTTATTATTTTAAAATTAATACATATTTATTATTTTAAAATTAATACATATTTATTATTTTAAAATTTATACATATTTATTATTTTAAAATTAATACATATTTATTATTTTATCATTATTACCAGCAGTGGAAGATTTAAGCAAAATTAAATAAAAAAGACAATTTAAAAAAAATCGTTTATGGGATCGGAAAATAGGCACAAATTTTTCCGATTCCGATACCTCCGAATGTTTCGATTTTTCCAACTCCTGATTCCGATTTCGACAAATCGTCCCAACACAAGTCATATCGTTTACAAACGAAGAAGACACTTGACATTTTGAAATGTTCCTATGTATTTACCTCCTCACGAGGGCATAGTAGGTTTTTTTTATGTAGGAAACATCCAATCCCAAAAAGGGGCACTCTGGATAGGAGCAAAAATAAAAATTGACTCAGTCATGAAAGATTTCTCCTCCACTCACCAAGGACAGAAAAGGCGAAGTGTAGCATCAGAACAGATACTACACTGTGATCTTGGTCCAAATGTCCCGATTTTTCCGATTCTCAATTTCGATTAATCGTCCCAACACTAGTCATAACATTTACAAAAGAAAAAAATATTTGAAATTTTAAAATGTAAAAGAATTAGTAAAACACAATTGCATAAAAAAAACTCCTACAACATCAGTCAACGGTCAATAGAGTTAATAGTTTAATGGCTTTTAAACAATTAAACATTCGGATTATAACAGGACAAAAGAATCCGGATTCTGGCAAGAAATATCGATGGGTAAACATTGAAGAATTCGAATGACTGCTTTTGACGACAATCATTACGTAAGCAAGAAAAGTCAATATAGATTAATCGTTATGGAGAAGAAACGAGAGAACGGAAAATGACTTCGCTAATCAAATTAAGAGGTTTCTGTTTCCATTTATCTCAGTGGAACGGGATACTGTACAACCGATCACCAATAACCAATCAATATACACCTGTTTCTTTTTTATTAAAAAATTAACATCCAATTAGGTTGTGTATACTATTACCATATTAGTTGGTGTGTCAAAGGTCGAGGAGCTTTGTATAAGTTTGAAATACCACTCTCGTCAGTCTCTCATTATTTATGACAACATACTACTTACGTCAGTCTGTCAAGTTGGAAATATATTTCCAGATTCGTCCACGCATTTCTAAAGGATGCTATGTCCGTATATCGATCGGTTTGTTATATTTTCAAAAAGTACCTGCATTTTTTAACCATTGTATCGGCATTTAAACAATATTTACTTGCTTTTAAACGAGGGTAAATTTAAGAACAACGTATGTTTTCAATTAGAGATTTATTTAAAATTTAGCTCCCCAAAAGGGCATTATTAATAGAAAAAGTTTATCAAATCGTGCAAAATTCCTCCTTTGAATGACGACAGAGCAGATATTATACTTTGGAAAAATATTTACAAAAAATAAATATTTTACAAATTAAGCACATAGTTCACAAATATGTGGAAGCAGGGTAGAGGTAGTCCTCCTCGTCCTGTCACCCATTTAACCTCACGTATTTCAAGTTACTAAGACTCTTCGTATCTTTTCAAAAAATACATCACCTATTGTTTTCTGGTTTATTTAGAAGTGAAAACAAATATGTTAGTTCTTAAATAAGAATTGGAAATTAAGGAAACTAAATAAAGTGGAGCTCGGAGATGGATAGCTTTTTTTCCCCCAAAATTAAAAATATAAAATTGACCAAACTAAAATTGGAGAATAAGGATCATCAAAAAATAAAATGGAAATACTTCTAACTAACCTAATTAGCTAAGAGACCTCCTTAATTGGGCTTGGGTTTAAAGAAACTCAGATACGGAACATATTCTCTTAACTGACTTCCTATCGTATACACAAGCTCACAATTTGTACCCACCTTTTGTTTCATTCTATGAAATGTAATTTCATTACATCTAAATTTGATCTTAAGCTGATGTTTGGAGAATAAAATCTGACTCAGATGAGAAATAGATCAAACACCGTATACATTTCACAAGTAAAAAAAAATGAGCTTTTTTAGCTTCTGGTGAATGCATTTTAAGTAGTGAGAAGGTAAAATATATCAAGCCAGTCAGACAGTAATCGATGTCTGAAATGAGTTTGGAAACAAACATTTCGTCTAATTCTAAATTAAAAGTTGTTTTAAGTCACCAGTAGAGCTATGCCAAGAGAATATTCTTTTCATAGTTTTGCCTCCCGAGTATATATCAGTTAATATCTTATATGTTTTTAGATAGAGTGATGTGCTTCTCGATTGATTAATTGTGTTTGTGTCGGATATATACTCAAGAGTCAAAACAATGATAAGAATATTCTGTTGTCATAGTCCTAGTCATCAGTGATGATAATAATAAGAATATAGGAGAAGAGGGTCACCGCTTATCAAAGCCGGATATACACCCGAGGATAAGAATTAAGGCGTGATAGATAGCCGGTGAAAAACACAGTGATGATCACGAATTGTGAAACTTGGGAGCATTTGCTTATTAAAGAAAACGACTCGACAGGGACTTGAAACCCCATATTATATTCAGTTTGGAAGCAGCCCTGCGATATTGTGTTTCACGGATGATAGTTCGAGAAAAAAAACTTTTCTAATAGAATTTACGTTTAGTTTTTGGTTCAAATAGATAATAAGTGAATAATTATCAGTTGTTGTAGCTTAACGAGTGTCTCTTGTGAATGTTCTAAGGGAAGCATAGATAGAAGCTCGGTCGAGTACGTGACATGAAAATATGAATAGAGCAAAATAAGACTCAGTGTGTTGCTTCTGTGAGAAAGAGGAAGTAAGTTTGAAAAGAGGGCTTCGCTCACTAGATTTCGAAGCCGGTATTGAACTCTAACTACAGGAAATTATTATCTTAAGAGATTCTTTCCAGATTCGTCAAATATGTCGTCTTCATAACCATTCTAGTTATCGTTAGGATCGCACGTCACAAAATGTCGGGTTGACACTGCCAAGAAAACTCTTTAAGAAGAAAAGGAAATAAAGTTGGATTTAAGAAAAAGAAATGGCTTACAAGTAACAGCACACGACGAAGCTGATCAGTAGGAAGATGATGTCCGACACGTTGAGGGTTCCAATAATATTCATTCTTATGGAAAAAGAAAAACGTCCGGGTTCTATTACATCACACCTCGAATAACGAGAAAATGTGTTTGCGGCGACTGGAAAGTCTTCGTTTATCAATGAGGTTCATGTATTGTTTATTGTTATATGAATTGAGTGAGAAACATTAGATTCATTTTATCAACGCCATCTAATCTTCAGTTGTTCATCTATTTTAAGAAGAGACACTCAATTATTAGTCAGCAGTTTATTAAGTATACGTGTTTTAACAAATCAATTCAGCTACATGACACTTCAAAAACATTAACTTTTGCAGTCAAAAAAAATTAACACAATTATTACTATGTGAATGCAAGCAACATATATACATTGCCGGCAAAAAGAAAGTCCGCACTTGTATTTTTTTTCCAAAACTGCAATTTTAAGCTAAATGTAATGTAGCTGTTTAAACAACCTATACCTCATTTGATTTGCCTTTTATTCTTTTATAATTTTACCTGTTCATATTTGACTTTTAATTGAAATATTCTAGTGTTGACGGCAATTTAAAAAAGTAACTTCAAAATGAGAAGGAAAAAAGAAACTCCGCGACAACAAATTCGCTTAAAACCAGCTTAAATTATCGCCCCTTAATCAGTTTTAAATATTCACTAACAGGCAACAAAGCATCTCTAATCGTGAGGTTATACAACGTAACATTTAGTCCATATGCCACGACTTTTTCTTAGTGATCGTCAGGAGCTCATTAATATCCACCTTTCTGGTTTATCTAATCGAGAAATCGGCCGCAGATTGAAATGTGATGAGAAAACGCTACGAAAAACTGTGCAAAAGCACCAAAATACCAGCAGTGTTCCTGATGCTCCTAAATCTGATCGCGCTAGAGTTACCTCTAACAGAGAAAACAATGCTATCAAGATCCGCATCCTAAGAAACAGATTTGAAACGGCTCCCCAAATCCAACAACAGTGCAATCTTGTTAAAAAGTATTCTGTTTCTACTGTCAAGAACAGATTAAAGGAATTTAATTTGCGAGGATATGTTGCAAGACGCAAGCTAATGATTTCTGCAAAGAACAGAAAGTGCCGTCTGGACTTCGTCAGATGCAATGCGGATCATGATTCTTCATATTGGTCAAAAGTGCTTTTTAGCGACGAAAGCAAGTTCAATAGGCTAGGCAGTGATGGTAGGCAGTACTTCCGTCGGAGGAAAGACGAAGAATTTAATCCTAGGTGCTCGGTTTCAACGCTGCAAGGTGGTAGGGGTTCTGTTTTGGTGTTGGGCATTATTAGTACCAATGGTCCAGGGCATATAGTTCGGTTGCAAGGTCGAATTAATTCGACCAAGTACATTAATATGTTGACTGAGCATTTTCTACACTATTTTGGTAGGAATTTGGATAATAATCCCATCTTCATGCAGGATAATGCTACCATTCACACAGCTGGCAATGTCAAGAGGTTCCTGGGAGAGTATGATATTCCGTGTTTGGATTGGCCTGCACAATCTTCAAACCTCAATCCTATCAGAAACGCATGGCATTACATCAAGCAACAGCTGCGCAATGATAAAATGTCAAATTTGGAAGAATTTTGGACAGAAATTAAAGAAAAGTGGGATGCCCTTTCCCCGGAGTATTGCTGCAGTCTAATTCAAGGAATTCCCAAAAGATTGCAGGCTGTCAAATTGCAGAAGGGCTATGCTACTAAATATTAACTAGTTCATTGTGTTCTTGTCGTATTTGTGTTGAATTAATGTTCTAAAGTTACATTTAAATAACACTTTTCTATTGTGCGGGATTTCTTTTTACCTCCTCAATTTGAAGTTATTTTTTTAAATTGACGTGAACACAAGACTATTTCAATTAAAAGTCAAATATGAACAGGTAAAATTATGGGAGAATAAAAGGCCAATCAAATGAGGTATAGTTTTTTTTAAACAGTTACTTTAAATTTAGCTTAAGTTTGCAGTTTTTGAAAAAGTTACAGGCGCGGACTTTCTTTTTGCCGCCTGTATATATATATATATATATATATATATATATATATATATATATATATATATATATATAAAAGCTTATGAGGAGGAAGTTATTAACCAAGGAGAAGCCAATTCAAAAACCAAATATAAATATAGTTATTTATATTTTAATCCCAACCAAATTAAAAAGCTCAATACATGATCATAAAACTTTTAACGTGACTTTCTGATTATTTCGCTAACAATTTTTCCCTCTGATGAGAAGAAATAGCATTCTTTGAAACTCTGCGGATTAAGAAGCACCCAGCTTTGGAGTATTCTACCGAATAATAAAAACTTTTTGTAAAATTCTACTTTACAACTGTGTATATATATATATATATATATATATATATATATATATATATAAGTCTAGCGGCACTGATGACTTGTGATACAACGAAACAGAACTTATGTCGATGACTACAAATATATTATATATATATATTGTAGTCATCGATCTACAGTACCGTTTCGTTGTATCACAACTCATCAATCCTGTTAGACTAGCACCTCTCCCAAGCCGAGGATTGAACCTAAAACCATTGGATTGACAGTCGGCAGTTCTACCCATGCGATGCCCCCGTTCAGTCTCGAAAGACGAAGGATACTCCCGTAGGTTCAGCTGCATGTGTAATTGTGTGGTAAGTGTTGCGCAATTTCAACCACACATCTCCTGAATCGGAATTACTTTAGTCCAGTTGCAAGGAGAGGTCCAGGGTGACTGGAAACAATGCCGAGATAAGCGGAGAGCACATACAGCACCTAGAAGACTCAAATGGTCACTCATCTGGTACTGGCCAGACTCATTTCATTGACGATTCCATGGCTGACATTTTTAGGGGTGGTCAACTTTGTAAATAATCTGTAAACGGTTGATTGAAATACAAACGCAAATGGAACCCGGAAGGATATTTCTACCCAGAATCAAAGTGAAGTTGATAGTAATGGCAAATAAGGGTTACATGCATCACCCCCTAGCCCCAAATTTCCCGAAGAGGAATGTCATCACCCATTGTAGTTACATGCTATGCCTTACAAGTACCAGGACTTTGAATCAGAATGAGCCTCTGACTAACTTGTAGCATTTGTTCTCCCTCAATGTAAATACCCCTGATTAAGCCTGTTCGATAACGGTCCTACGTAGACAGACTGTCACTCGTGACTAGTTTGATATATAGAATTGAGAATCGACGTCATTGTTTTAGATTAGAAATTCTTAAGTTCAGATGGATTTGTTGCGAGCATAACTGTAGGTTGTTTATTTACCTAATGTATCACAACAAAATAGAGAGATGGTTGTAATAGTGCAGAGCACATGTTGACCATGAAATGATGTCATATCGCAACGTCACAAAATGGTTCGTTGAACGTGATTATTACCTGATCGGGGAGTCTGATTTTGGGTGGCAGAGACAGTGGATCGAAAAGCGGTTCTCTTGATCTAAAAAAAAAAAAATTTTTTTTTTAAATCGATTTCTTGTGGAAAAGCAACAGGGAAATTGAGGCCCATAGCAAGATAAAGAGGCCCCTCAATATTAAGGTAGCAAATTTGCGATGCAGGTTTGAAGTAGTAACATTAATGGTAGAATAGAACTCATTTGTCTTTGAGTCTATCGTTTGTGTTAAGAAAAGTTTATTTCCAGAGACGAGGAGCAGAGGAGATTCAGATGACTCATACAACGACATGCGAATGAAATCGTAAATACCCCCGTCAATCCCGACAAGCAGCAAAGTCCCACCCCTACACACTAGAGATCCCTAGATGTAAGAAAGCCTTCTACTCTAATGGTTTCTTCCGTAGAACTGCTAGACTTTGGAATTCCTTTCCGGGTTCCTGCTTCCCCAACTGTACTGACATGCAGAAGTTCAAATGTAATGTGGACAGACATCTTGTTGCTCAACTCCCTGCAACTTATGTCCCTGATAGTAGTCCCCTACAATGTGCTTTGTTTGGGATGAAACTGTAAAAAATAATAAATAAATAAATGAATAAAAGTTATGTTCGATTTAATAGTAATGAACATCACATTCGACTCAAATACCGAATACGTATTTCTCATGTAAGAAGACTTATAGACCTCTAATTGTTGATGTGCTGTAACGGTGAATATAAAAGAAATTAAGTAACAGGATACATTTCCGTTTATGAAGGGAACAAAATAACAAACAGCTGTAACCCTATGAACAATTAATGAACAATAAAGGAACAGTAAACAATTTATTAACGAGATGTGCCTCGTGCCGAGTACGGTTTTGTTATGTAAAATAATTTAACGAGTTATAAACATTATAAGTAGGAACACAACGAAATACAAGATATTGCAATATAGCTATTTTCGATCCTCAATTCTCTATATCGCAACGGCTACAATTACCAGTCTGTCTTCGTAGACACATTATCTAACAATCCGACAAGCGGCAAAAATCCACCCCTTCAGTGTCGAAGTACACAAATGCTTGAAATCATTCTAGCCTAAGAGTTTCTTTCTCTCGATTTGCTAGACTTTGAAATTCCCTCCCTAATTCCTGCTCTCCTAACTGTACTGACATGCAGAAGTTTAAATGTAATGTAAACAAACATCTTGGTCGTCTCTTTACATAGTCCTATGTACACATAGTCCCAAAGAGTAGCCCTTTACGTCCAAGTGGCAATATGAATAAAGGTAAAAGAAACCTGGGCGAAATTGGAGTAGACAGCGACTGAATAGTTGTTGGAATTAGCATGTAAGGTAAGCAGACGGAAAAAATTACTTATTAATTATATAAAAAAAAGTAAAAATGGATATTGTACACCTTGATCAAGGGAGTTCGGGGCAGTTCAGTTTCGTTTCCAGTACCTTCTCAATTGATTTATCCGTCCTAATTGTGCTGCTAGTACTTATATACTTATATACTTTTATAAAGAAAAATCACAATCCTGTGTGTATATCTGTTTTATTCAAACACATATACTTTTATTCAAAGTCGCAAATTACGCAAGACACTTTTAAAAGCCATATATCACCGGTTTCAGTGTGACCCTGACCTGTTTATAAGAAAAACATAATTCTATTGTGGTCACCAGTAATTCAATTAGTCTTAACATTAACGGCGGAAGTATTAAAATGTATTTATTTAATTCATAATTGTAATTGTCCAAAAACAACACTGAAATTAGGTTAATAAGTTAGTTACCTTCATTTTTCTTTTTAGTTTTCTTTTTATTATCTGTTTTCAAATGTTATTGAATCTGTTACCAAAATATAAAGAGAAAGAGAGCGAGGGTATTTATGTACATGTGTATCTGTGTAGAGCGAGATAGGTATAAGGACAATCTCAGAGATTGAGATAGAGAGAGATAGAGGGGGATTTACTGCTGTTCCTGATATTCATACATGACCTCCCCGACAAAATTGCCTCTGAGATGGGTATATATGCTGATAACACTACACTCTATAACAGGCACGACAGGAAAACGAATGAACCCATATCTAAAGAAATGGCAGAAACACTAGAAGAAGACCTCCAATCTGTAGTGGAATGGGGACAAAAATGGATGGTCACGTTCAATGCTGCCAAGATTAAACTGGTTTCCTTCAATAATTACAAGAAACCTTCTCTGCCAACAATAGCAATGGCCAACGACTCTTTATCTGAGAGTACATCTTTCTAACTCCTTGGCCTAAATTTCACAGGAAACATGAGTTGGAACAATTACATTGAAGGCATTGCCAGGGCCGCTGCAAGAAAGGTGAGCTCTCTCTACCGTGCTAGAAAACTACTAACACCCGAAAGTATCCTGTACCTCTATAAGGCCACCATTCGCCCATCTATGGAGTATTGCTGTCACATTTGGGCTGGTGCATCTGCTACTAGTCTCTCGCTCCTTGACAAAGTTAAAAAGAGAGTCGCAAACCTGATAGGCCCTGAACTGGCATCTAAGCTTCAGCCTCTGTCCCATCGACGAAATGTTGCATCCCTCTGCCTTTTCTACAAGTATTTTAGTGGTGAATGCTCTGACGAACTGCAATCACTTGTGCCCCATGACGTGAGCACTCTCGACAAACCCGACAGGCTACTAAATCCCACCCCCACACTAGATGTAAAAGATCCCTAGATCTAAAAGATATTTCTACTCCAGTAGTTTCTTCCCCAGAACCGCTAGACTTTGGAATTCCATTACAGGTTCCTGCTTCTCCAACAGTACTGACGTGCAGAAATTCAAGTGTAACGTGAACCGATATCTTGCTGCCCAAATCCCTACATAGTACCCCAGTAGTTGTTGGCCCTGATAGTAGTCCCCTACACCAAAGTGGCAATTTGCCTTGTTTGAGGCGAAAATGTAATTAAAAAAAAAAAGAGGAAGATTTTAATAAAAAGATAATGCTACATACACTGGCTTATCTCTTTTATTTTGTTATCCACGCCCCCCTCCCACCGCTAGGTAACACCGGTTAACCCTACTGATAAAATATGACCTACTCTCTCTATCAATGTCAACACATGCAAGCAAATCTAGTCTAACTATAAAAATTAGTGAAGCTTTTTTATCAGTAAATGTTATCTGAGAATTTTGTTATTGTTTTTGCTAATTTTATCTTAGTTGATGTTATTTTAAAAGCAAGGGAGACTACTCAAGCGAAATGAAAGTACGTACCATTGAGATGCGATTTAAAATTTATAAATATTTCAGTTGACTGACAAAATAAATATTTCAATTCGCTAAAATTATTTTTACATGGTAATCACCGCTTATCAAGGCGCGAAAGCCACTCAAGGATAAGGGTTGGTGAGTGTCGGGGGGGGGGTCGGTGAGACAACACCGTGATAATGATTTGTGGTGGAAATTGGAATAATTTGATTATTCAAGAGAGCTCAACAAGAACTTGTTTACATTAATTAGACTTGAAAACGAACATGTTGTAGTCAGTTGGAAAGAAGCCTTGCGGTATAGAGTTCCACAAGTGGGTAGTTCTAGGAATAAAACTTTGTTCATGGCGGTTGCGTTTACTTTTAGGCACTGATAGAGATTAGAGAAAATTGTTGACAGTGATTATAGCTAGGCGAATACTTGTGAATTTTTTTTGCAGGGAGAGGGCATAAATTGAAGCTCAGCCGAGCACGTGTTATGATAATAACGATAAAACAATTATAAGTAACGTACGATCTATTTGGTCGTTCGGAAGAGAAAAATATTCGGTGAAAACTTATGTTCTTTGTTTTGCATTTTTGATGATATGTTAGCGTTTTGAATTTTACGAATTTTAATTAATAAACAATTTGTTACAGTAAACCGTAACAAAGTATCAAATATACTTAATGTGACATAATAGGAATGCTGTGGCTAACAACACAGTCGATCTCTGGTTGTGAAGTACAAAGAAAATACGTGACAAAAAGAGAAGAGTGTTATTTTCACAATATTTTGGTCGATGTAACCTCCGACCTTCTTCATGTGTACCTTATCGAATTCAGGAATGTTTTTGTCCAACTCAGGGATCTGCACGGACTAGAGGCGCAATGGATAAAGTACTTGGTAAAAAATTTAAATTGCACTGTACAGGAGTTACTGTTGATTTTATAAAATATTTTTTCTATATAATGGTTTGAATTAAAGTTAAAAATGCAAAAATCAAATATCATGCTTCAATTGTGCTCTAAACAGAAACATTCATTTCGAACGTGACCCTGTCATATCAAAGAACCTACTATTTTGTATGGCTGGCGTTAGTGCAGTTGTAATGGATTGAATTTAAATTTAAAATGAAAAAGTCAAGTATCATAGTGTAATTATGCTTTAAACAGAAATATTCATTTTGAACGCGTACCTGTCATATCAAAGAACCTACTGCAGATTTTATATGTTGAGCCTTCGACTTGTGTGGTAATAAAGCTTCTCAAATGCACTTGCGATGTTAGGCTGTGTAAGGTGTTAACTTTGACTAAAAGCGCCTGTCCCGTCTTTCATCGGATTTTTTTGATTATCGAACTGCCAGGCACATAAAGTATCTTCGTATAAAATTTAATGAAAATCGGCTCAGCCGTTTCCGAGTCCATAGGAAAGACCTCACACACAAACACACACAGATAGTTTTTTTTATATAATAATAGACATTCATCCCTTCCTACAAGATTCAAGCAATGCCAATTCAATAAAGGTGAGATAACATTTGTTTAATTTAGATTCCTCGCGCAGGCCAACTTTACAGGAAATGTCCATTGTTTCTTGGCTAAAAAGACGTTTTATGATGATTTTTTACACAGAAATCACCACTTATCAAGGCCCGGAGGCCACTCAAGAATAAGGGTTAATGGCTATACAATAGTCAATGTGATTATAGCGTTTTTAACATAGGTAGTGAGATTTTTGTAAGTTGGATTACATAGTTCATCAAGAACTTGTTTACATTGGACTTGAAGACAATCAGATTTAGCCAAATTATACCTGACCACGAACTCACTAGGTCACAAAAAGTTCAAAGAGAGATAATAATGATTGTATTTCAGACACTGATGAAAATAGTTTATCTGTGACAATAGAGAATTTTAATCGAACGAATGACATCCCAAACTCATCAGGTACAAACCCGAAATAGCTACGATTTAAATGCAATACCAAGTAAATGCCGACATAAAGTTTGTATAAATAAAATATCACATTTGATCTAGTTATACTTTTCTGGGGATTGAAAGTTCAATCTTCAGTGCAGACGACACCCAAGATACAATTGCTAATTGCTTAGAAAATGGCTGACATAACAAGAACATGATATCCCCGTGGATTAAGTAAATGGTTCCGTTCGAAATTCCGTGTAGATTCCCTAGTTTTGACAGAGAGATTCCCGTTCGACAAGATACACTTGAATAACGTCAGCAGTTATATCGAGCTAAACGTTGTGAAAATACCACTCAAGCAGGAATCGATATAATATACGATCGTAAGTAATCCTTGCCACAAAAATTCAGAATCGCAAAAAAAAAAAAAAGAATAGAAAACTCAGCTTTCCTATAATAAGTCGCACACGGTCACGTGATCATTAAGGAAAAAGAAACGTCTATAACAGATGGCAGTGATATATGACGAAAACCGTTTCCCTGGCCAGCAAGAACAACACGCATCACTTCTAGATCAGTTTCTGACATCAGTTCGCGAGGATTGTATAACAAATGCTGACAGCCCACTCGGGAACGCTGATCATGCAGTGATAATGGTCGAAATCTCCCTAAACTCTAGACTCAAAACTGAAGAGCCAGTGCTCAAAACAACGAGATATTATAAAAAGGCTGACTGGGAAGCCATCAGAGATCTTATCAGAGATGCCCCATGGGGAAATATTTTTTCACTTCCTGCTGAACAGTGCGCAAATGAGACCACTGAATGGTTCAAAACAGCAATTGAAGCACATGTTCCCATGCGGAAATTTCATAGCAAGCCCCACTCTCCCCAATGATTTACTTCTACTTCCGCAACTGCCATTGCTCAAAGGCAGTATGCATACCGCAGATTTAACCGACATAAGTCTAGTTCAAACAGACAGAAGTATATAGAAGTTAGAAGTAACGTTAAGAAAGAAATAGCGACAGCTTAGAGAGAATTTACTGAAACCACTAAAAACCGCATCGAAGCACAAAAAATTAGGAACGCGTGACTTCTGGAAAATCTACAACAGTGTATTAAATAATGGGCAATCAACAATTCCCCCCATTAACCAACAATCACGAGGTTGTTTGCTCAGCGATCGACAAGGCTAATATGCTTGCCAGTCGGTTTGCCTCAAACTCAACACTGGACCCTTCCAACCACCCCCTGCCTGACTTTCCTTTACGGACAGACGCCACGCTAGACGATCTAAAAATCCCCCCTGCTCAGGTGCATGCTATCATAAAAACCCTTGACACTTCAAAAGCATATGGACCTGATCTCATCCCAGCTGTGCTATTAAAAAAGTGCTCAGTCGAAGTAGCTCCAGTTCTCTCCAAACTCAACAACAAATGCATTAATGAATCATGCTTTCCGGACTGTTGGAAAACTGCTTCTGTAGTACCAGTATTCAAGAATTCTGGCGAAAGAACTGACCCATCAAATTATCGCCCCATTAGCCTCCTCCCACTTTTCGCCAAAATATTTGAGACCATAATTAACCATGCTCTAGTCCGTCACCTTACAGATACCAAACTTCTGAATGACAAACAATATGGATTTAGACAAGCCCGTTCCACAGCAGACATCCTCACTGTAATCTCTGAACGTATATACCCTTCACTGGACAAAGTGGTGGAGGGTAGAGCGGTAGCTCTAGATATATCTAAGGCTTCTGACAGGGTATGGCATGAGGGTGTCCTCAGGAAAATTGGATCGTACTGTATCACTGGTAGAATACTAAGCATAATTTAATCATTCTTAGATAAGAGAAAAATCAAGGTCGTCCCCGATAGTCGTACATCTAAACAATATGATATAAATGCAGGAGTGTCTTATGGGTCTATCCTTGGATCTCTATTATTCCTAATATTCATAAATGACCTCCCTGACAAAATTGTCTGTGAGATATAAGGTCTATATGCTGATGACACCACGCTCTATAATAGACACGACAGGGAAACAAATGCACACATATCTAAAGAAATAGCAGAAACACTAGAGGATGACCTCCAATCTGTAGTGGAATAGCGGCAAAAATGGATGGTCACCTTCAATGCTGCCAAGACTAAACTGGTTTCCTTCAATAATTACAAGAAACCTTCTCTACCAACAATAGCAATAGTCAGTGACTCTCTATTTGAGAGTACATCTTTCAAACTGCTTGGCCTAACGTTCACAGGAAACATGAGTTGAAACAATTACATTGAAGGCATTGCCAGGGCCGCTGCGAAGAAGGTAGGCTCTCTCTACCGTGCTAGAAAACTACTGACACCTGAAAGTATCCTATACCTCTATAAGGCCACCATTCGCCCATGTATGGAGTATTGCTGTCACATGTTGGCTGGTGCATCTGCTGCTAGTCTCTCGCTCCTAGACAAGGTTCAAAAGAGAGTCGCCAATCTGATAGGCCCTGAACTGGCATCTAAGCTTCAGCCTCTGTCCCATAGACGAAATGTTGCATCCCTCTGCCTGTTCTACAAGTATTTTAGTGGTGAATGCTCTGACAAACTGCAGACACTTGTGCCCCCACGACGTAGACACCCTCGACAAACCCGACAGGCAGCTAAATCCCACCCCAACACAGTAGATATCCCTAGATGTAAAAGATCTTTCTACTCCAGTAGTTTCTTCCCCAGACTCTGGAATTTCATTCCGGGTCCCCGCTTCCCCAACTGTATTGACATGCAGAAGTTCAAGTGTAACGTGAACCGACATCTTGCTGCCCAAATCCCAACACAGAGCCCCAGTAGTTGCTGCCCCTGGTAGTAGCCCCTACACTAAAGTGGCAATTTGCCTTGTTTGCGGTGAAAATGTAATAAAAAAAAAATTTTTTAATAGCGTTTCGTCCAAAATCAAATTTCAACTACGATAACGAAGAAAATAATCAAGTGCGCAAAAAATAGATGAAGCCAATGAAAAGTATTTCGACTACGCTGAAGGTACAGGTATAATACTCAAAGATATTACCCCCAGTACCTAGACTATGCAGAGTATAAAATGATTTTACATTTTAACGTCTGTTTTATTCTACAAGTATATTATGGTACAGTCTAGATGACCAATAAGTTCTAAGTTCGAATCAAGTATACACTAATTCTTATGAAAGAGGTATAAAACCGTACTCTCAATTACGACTAAAATATCAACTTGAAATAATAAATCTTGCATATTAATGATTAGGTATAGTGCTTCACTGAATATTAAAGTCTATTCGTTTCTCGATTCTTCCATTGATTGTTTTCTTCTTACAATATCCATATTTGATTCTGGTTTGTTAAATCTTTTGGTGGACTCTTTCGTTATGTTGTTATGCATAATAAAATATAATTCTATGTAGATCATTCCAGAAGATACTTTGACCTGGTCGGAATTATTTTCCTGCAGCCTCCATCTTTAAATGGTTCTAACTCTGTATGTCAATGTTGATTCACTTTCATTGGTTTTATAAAAATAATATAGGGGAAAAAAGAATATATATATATTTATATATATATATATATATATATATATATATATATATATATATATATATATATATATATATATGTATATATATATATATATAAAGACCTCTTCTTTGTGTTGGGCACTTTGTAAAAATATTTTTACGCGTATTTAAGCGATTAAGCGAAGCCCACTATTTGTTTGTAAACAAACTGATAGTTTGAGCACTGTGCAACGGGCAAATATGAATGTAATACATATTTGAGGAGAAATATTTGCAGGTATTGATTCGTGGTACGATGGTTAGAGCTGCCGGCTGTCAACACGACGGTTGTAAGTTCGATCCACAGATGGGAAAAAGAGTATGTCTAGTCGTACTGATCAGTTGTGATATAACGAAACAGTACTGTATGTGGATGACTATTCAAAAGTAAAAAACATTAAATTTCAACGAGGTAGTTGATACTACTCAATTAAGAAGATCATATATGTTATTTTATGTGATATATTTTCATGTGGAAAAAGTAGTCTTATAAAATTGAGAATTTTTTTAAATAAAATAAATAAATAAATTTTAGTTCGTGTTCATTAGTCGCCAGTATAACTTACAATTAGTTATTTACAATCTAACATACATAAAACTTAACTGTAATAAAATGTACAGTAACAACTTTTATAAATTATACACACACACACACACACACACATACACACACACACACATATATATATATATATATATATATATAAAGCTGAATGTCTGTGTGTGTGTGTGTGTGTGTGTGTGTGTGTGTGTGTGTGTGTGTGTGTGTGTGTCTGGTCACGAATAGGCTCCTATATGGTTGACTATTTTAAAAAAACTGATTGCATATAATGATAGAAGATGTATCGAGGCACATGAATGGATATGTTTGATCTGGCAGAACGGTGGTCCATTAAAATTGTGGGGTCTGCATTCGCGCCTGGTCCACAAAATATGGAAATAAAAAAATTTAAAACTTAAAAAAAAAAATGTTTACAAGTGTTTTTGATATAGATATACATACGAATACTTTGATAAGTATGTTTTAACTTAAATAGGGATGGCATAATAAAATTGTGGGGTCTGCGTTTGCGCCTGGCCTCCATAGAATGGAAATAGGCACAAACTTTAATGAAAACTTTTCATATCTATCTTCGTAAGTATATTTTGATAATTATGTTTCAGTTTGAAGAAATATGGTATAATAAAACTATGGAGTGTTCGTTCGCGCCTGACCTCCATAGAATGGAAATATGCCACACAGTTTAACAAGGTTTTTTTTAATATAGATCCACAGAATATTGTGATAAGTGTTTCAGTGTGAACAGGTATGGTATAATAAATGATGGGGTTTATCTATTTTATTTTTACTTTCATCATATTTTGCTTTGGTTTTGATACTCCCAAATTCGAAGCTATCTCTTTACAACCCTTCCTTTTCATAACCTATCATACTTTCATAAATCAGAGCCCATTTTCTGTAGGCTGATTTGGAACCCAGTCAAGGACGGGCACTTTTGCTAGTATATATATATATATATATATATATATATATATATATATATATATATATATATATAAGCTCGAACAAAGTTAATAATGAAATACATCAAAACCATATCTTATATATATATATATATATATATATATATATATATATATATATATATATATATAACTACTTCATTTACTCACGCAAACTTAATATACGAAAGTATAGATTTATGCGTAAACTTTAAGTATTTACTTCAAAAGTGCTCAATACGTAGGTAGAGCTAGTTAGTAATTTATAAAATATATACGGCGATTAAGCTACACCGAATATTCTGCGTTTCATCCATTGTAGGATTCGTCAGGCTTATGCGCGAATTTTGTGGTTGCTTCTTGTTTTTATATATGTTGAGGATTTCTAGTTAGCCAATCAGCTTTCTAGTATCCACCGCGCCCCCTCCTATCAGCCAATGGGCATGCATTTTATCGAACAAAGGATCTGTTTTAGAACTAGGTTAGTGGTTTAAGGTGGATCTTTCCCTCCTTTTTTTCATATATGTATGAATATACCTATGTGTATTTCTTTTTTTTATATATATGAATATACCTATGTGTACACACACATGCACACATATACACACACACATATATATATATATATATATATATATATATATACATATATGTGTGATCGTTTATGTATATTCATGTTTATTTAATTTATTTATTTGTTTGTTTTCTATTGTTATTGTTAGTTTTAAAGCTATTTTGTATCGCTATCCTAGAGTAAGTTTTATTTTGTGAACACAGTGGTTTGCTATTTCTCGTCTACAGTTTAATAGATTTTGAGGTTCTTTAAAGTACAGGATATCAAATTTTTCATGAAGGCATAATTTACATGGGTCGTCTAAATGTCTGCACGTGGTAGCTTGTCTCATTATTTTCCATTCGACTATCGGCGAATATCCTCTTTCTTTGAGTTCCCAGTATTTATTCACTAGTGTTGTTTTTATACGGTGTTTTTTATTTTTGAAGGTACTTTTGTGGTCATAGTATCGGGTTTTAAAATCTAAGGAAGTCATGCCTATGTAATATTTCTTGTTATTCGGGTTTTCTTTCGCGAATATTGTTGCTTGATAAACTACACTTTTTGTTGTTCTTGATAAACAACACTTTTTGTTGTTCTTGATAAACTACAC
Source organism: Euprymna scolopes (assembly GCF_053919585.1). Taxonomy (NCBI): domain Eukaryota; kingdom Metazoa; phylum Mollusca; class Cephalopoda; order Sepiida; family Sepiolidae; genus Euprymna; species Euprymna scolopes. The sequence goes on from NC_136483.1 coordinate 190,069,623, forward strand.
TTTTTGTTGTTTGTCCAAAATAAATGTCTAACAAACCGCACAAACAGAAAGGCTCAGCATATAAAGTAAGCAATGGGTTGTTTTTGATGTGACAGGGACGCATTAAAAATAAATGTTTCTCTGTAGAGCACAACAGAACCATGGTACTTTACTTTTGCATTATAAATTTTAATCCAAGCCATGATCATTACACATGCAGAAATGCCCGCCGAATAAAATCAACAGTACTTTGATATGGCAGGTGTGCGATCTACCTGAATGTTTCTGTTTAAAGTATAATTAAACCATAATATTTGAATTTTGCATCTTACCTTTATTTCAATTCATTATATAAAAATAATTTTATAAAATCAACAGAAGGTTCGCTACAGTGAAATATAAAGTACAATTTATTGTAGATTAAGTCACTGCCGGGAGGCATGTGAACTTTCCTCCCGGTACACTGCGATGAGTCCCCTAATTAGAGGAGATAATCAATCAATCTGATTGAAAAATGGCGATTTTACCGATTTCAATAACAATAAAATATGGGAGGGTGAAACATTTGTTGATCCTCATTTAATCTCGGGCAATGTCGAGTCTCCCCGCCTATATATATATATATATATATATATATATATATATATATATATATATATATATATATATATATATATATATATATATATAAGGTGCCTTAAATAAGTTTCCAGGCATTTTTATACGGGCAGTTAAAATCGTCATAGACACTTGAAAATTCAGTATGGTATTGCTATATATCTTATGAGATAACTGACCAATTTTAACGATTTCAGGTTCATATCAACAGCTGCAGTGTGAATTGGAATACGCCCTACTAAAGCCTGATTGTCACATCTGGTTAACTTCAAAAATGCAATCAGGACGTGAGGACATTTAAAAGAACGATATGCAATGAAATTCTGTTTTAAACTTGGAAACAATGCCAGAGAAACGTATGGAATGCTTCAAACTGCTTTCGGACCAACTAGCATGAATCGAGCAAAAGTTTTTGAGTGGCATAAGCGATTCAAGGAAAGCCAGAAGTGTGAGAGATGATGAGAGGTGTGGGAGAAGTAAAGAAGTCAGAACACTAGAGTTGATTGGCCAAATAAAGAATTTCATGAATAAGGACCGTCGTGTGTCTATAGAGACAATACGTGCACAAACTTCAGCCTCTGTCCCATCGTCGAAACGTTGCATCCCTCTGCCTGTTCTACAAGTATTATAATGGTGAATGCTCTGAAGAACTGCAAGCACTTGTGCCCCCACAACGTGAACAACCTCGACAGACCCGACAAGCTGCAAAGTCCCACCCCCACACTGTAGAGATCCCTAGATGTAAAAGATCTTTCTACTCCAGTAGTTTCTTCCCCAGAACTGCTAGACTTTGGAATTCCATTCCAGGTCACTGCTTCCCCAACTGTACTGACATGCAGAAGTTCAAGTGCAACGTGAACCAACATCTCGCTGCCCTAATCCCTACATAGTACCCCAGTAGATGTTTCTCCTGATAGTAGCCCCCTATACCAAAGTGGCAATGTGCCTTGTTTGGGGTGAAAATGTAATAAAAAAAAATAAAAAAAAGTTTGATGTCAGTGTGGGAACTGTACACACAATCATTTGCGAGGAACTGAAGATGCGAAAGATTTGCACGAAGTTTGTCCAAAGCATGTTGAGAGAAGCTCAGAAAGAAAGCCGTTCTCGTGAAAGCAGATGGTTGATCTAAGAAATTCAGATTCCGCAATTCTTGATGCTTTGGTGAACTGCGATGAAAGCTGGATATACTACTATGACCAAGTTCCCATTAGAATCATGGTGGCTCTCCTTGACCCAAGAAGATCAGACAGAACAAATCTTTTGATGCTTCCTTCTTCGTTTTCTTTTTTTTTTTTTTTTTTTTTTGACAGCACTGGAATGATTTACATACACTGTGTTCCCACTGGACAGACAGTTAACAAGCAATACTATGTTGAGCTTTTTAGGGAATTAAGGAAGAGATTCCGTTGGAAGAGTTCAACAAATTATGCCATATATATATATACATATGTGTGTGCGCGCACGCGCGTGTGTGTGTGTTCGTGTGTGTGTGTGTGTGTGTGTGTGTGTGTGTGTGTGTGTGTGTGTGTGTGCGTGTGCGTGTGTCTGTGTGTGTGGAGAGAGAGTGTATGTATGCGAGGGTTGAGAGAGAGAGGGGGGTTAGAGAGTGGAAAGAAGCGAAATGACAGAGATCCTGGTAAATTAAAATATTAAAAATAAAGTTTACATTTTTCTATCCGAATTCACAGTCGGATCGATGGGTACTTTGATCCTTTGCTAATCGATCTGGACTGATAAAAAAATCATTGATATCAAATGATTAAGAGGTAAATTAGTTCAATATGCATTGTTTTTTTGTGTCTACATAAACTATTTTTTTTCTTTCCCATTTTCATGGTTGGTTTTCAATTCAGCATTTCATTGTAGTTGAAGAATACGTATCACCACCGACGGTTTTCGAACCTAAGATCATCGGTTGGAATCATCACCTAAAATGGATCTTTCCGGCTGGTTGTTCAGCATCACCAATGTCGCCTTGATCATCCTGATTTTGCTGCTCAGCATCTATTAGTAAGTTGCTTTCAATCTTTTTCTCTATTCTATGGTAACTATTTTTATTGGTAGAATTTAGTGGGGGCATATAGTAATGATTAATAACGCAATTTCTCTTCGGACTATTGTCTTAACGTTGTTTTTTTTTTTTATTTCGACTCCATTTTGGCAAATATAATCACTTCCAAGCCTTGTATACACTGATGCTTTTTTTCAATTTACTTTTTTGCTAAAGCAATACTATTTCTAAAGGCTAAAAGTTACAGATGGTAAGGGTTAATGGGATGGATAGATTAACACTTAGAACAATGCTGAACATTATGAGACGATTGAAAATCTCCAAATGCTAACCACTCTAAACAAACTTAAATCTAAATAAATAGAAATGTAAAAAAAAAAATAACAACTTTCGATACTTATGTATCTTTTGACTCTGATTTTTGTGACGTTGGCGCGGCCGCGGCCGACAACTAACGAAAACCGACGGAAAAGGTCGAGCTGTGATCGGAGACGCCGGGAAACTTAAATAACAAAAAGAGATTAATAGTGTAACCAAAACGCAACAAATAAAGCCCCAAAAATCTTAATTGTAATAAATCATTTTATTTGTTTGTTTTAACTCTGAAGAATTAGAAGCAAAAAATATTTTAATGTTTGTTATTTTTTAATACAATTTTTTTCTACAAAATTGTTTTGTTCTTTTTTGTTTTCATTTTTTGGGGAGTTAAAGTTTATTTTTTTGTTCGTGCTTTTTATCTTTATTTTTCTGACATTTTTTTCAAGAGAAATTAGAGAACAGTAGATTTTTTGTAGTTCTTATGTTTACATCTATTTTTTATCAAAGACATTGAAATATATGTATATATATATATATATATATATATATATATATATATATATATATATATATATATATATATTTGCTTTTATAAAGTTGCAAAAATATTATCTATTTTTTTTTTTTTTTTTTTTTTTTGTTTATTCGTGGGAGAGGAATTTATTAGAGAACTTGATATTTCTTGCGGAACATATTTTTCGACTTACTGTTTGAAGGTCCTGTTATTTAAGTTTCCTAGCGTCTCCGGCTTTTTCCGTCGGTTCTCGTAAGCAGTCGGTTGCGTCTGCGCCAACGTCAACAAACTTAGGGTCAAATGATGCATAAGTATAATTTTGTTTTCTTGTTATTTCGTGATGACACGAGTGTTAAAGCAAAAAAACTTAAATATTGCAACTTTAAGAATTGATTATATAATGTTATAAATTGATTTTTTTTTTTAAATCTCAATGCTGCAATATTTTAAGTTATAAATTTACTATATTTTTTACTAGAATATCTTGTCCTTTTCTTTTCCAGTTTTAACGACTAGTCCTTTTCTTTTTCATGTTGAAGCTTAACCATATTACTTTTCATGCTGGCATTTTTCTATTGTAATCCATGATTTTTCCAGGCTTTCAATAAATTCACTTGTTTTTTGTTTAATTTCAGTCTTTTTTCCCCCATAAACACATATGTAATAACAATGTACGGCACTCGTCTGCTTTCAATAAAATCCCCCAATTATCTCCCTTTGTTACTTCTCTTTCTGCGACAGCAGTGAATTAGTAGCAACAATAGTCGCTGAAGCTACGTGATTGCTATGGAAACCAGTCATAAAAAGCGTCACTCATCTCCTTACATATTTTTACGATTTTGAACACCAGAAAATTTATAACTCTTGTTTTACTGAACGAAAATTGAAAAAAAAAAATTAACATTATAGCTGAGAAGGTGTTCTATAAACTGTAATAATTGTTTGAAATTTGGTCGAAAAATAAGTGAGCGGTGAAGCTTTAAAGCAGTTCTAAATGACCAAAACTGCCACTTAACCATATATTCAAACACTACCGTGTTTGATGATACTAAATTTAAAACCTCCAATTTAATCATTAGAAACAATAACAATAAACCAAACTAATGTAGTGTATGAATTTATTTCCCCATTCGAAGAATGTCTCCGAACCAAAACTTTTTAAAACTTATGCAACGCATACATAGGCCACACACTAACAACATTCTCCGCGTTACTAACCTATCATTTAACTGACAATAGTGTCATATGACAACACCTAACATTCCAGTATAAAAATCTACACTCGTCCGACATTAGAAATATCTTAACTAACAATACTAAAATTCGATACGGTAACAACTGCACACGACGACTAAAATTACTTATAAAAAACTACAGCCCTTTTTTAACCGTATCTCATTTAACACCGGGACAAATATACTACACAATTACCGCAATTCCAATAAATTATAATTATTTCCAATGGCATTTTGTATTCCATTAAGATGGTTTGTTTTCTTTTTTGAGATTATGTGGTGCACTGAACGATTTTAGTAAATCCATTTACAATAGTGAGTGCTAGTTCAGCTAATTATATAATGCGAATAAGTAAGTGGTTTCAGTCCTTTCTGTGACCCGATTTCTCTATCAAACTTTCACTAATTTATGACCAAAAAATCAATATTTAATTTGATCCTATTTATAAGTTTGTTTAAAGTGATTTTTACGATCGCGCCGTCATGAAAATAGCATCTTATTATTTTGATAAATAGGTTAACTTATGAACTGGGTCAAACATTCTTAAATATCGGTGCATTGCGATAACAAATAGATATAGGTTTGTTTATGCTTATTTTAGGTCGCACGTGTCTCATAAAAGAATCAATAATTTTCCTTTGTCAAGTGTCTTAAGGGTAAAAAGAGAATGCAAGCTTTCTTTTTCGTCGACTATCTAAAAATATGCGGACGTCTTTTCAGAAATACCACGACAGCAAGATTTTGCAACCTTATTGATCACGTGTCATTGCGGACTTCCTGTCCATGGCGTCATATACTGACACATAGCTCTCATTCACATCTTTAAGTTCTACGTTATCTAAATTCATGTAAAAAAAATTCAATTTTCAACACGATTTTAACATATCGACAGCAAATATTGCTACAGCTTCTGTTATTAAAAAGAAACAGGCGTATGCACAGAATCTACGAAGACCTTGACTTATGATTATCTGGTCTGCATGAAGTTAGACGTAGTTATTTTATGCCTGCAATATCGCAGGCTTTTGCCACTCGACACCCAACGCTATATAACCCAGTAGCTGAATACGAGATCAGCGAAAGTTTGGACAAATACACAAAGACATGGTGGTATACACAAACAGCATTGTTATTTTTAATCCACGGATTTGCGGTCCCCATGTATGATACACCTTACTTGCCGAAGACGCAAAAGACCGGAGGACACTGGATGCTGATGCTGATCCCTCCTGGATTTGCACTAGAGGTCTGTTAGTTCGGAGACATCTGATAAGAATATCACACAGTAAATAAAGTGTTAGATGATTTTTAACAAAGTACTATTTGTTTGTTATCAAAATGAGCCTAGATTGAAGAGTTCGGACGCAAAACACCATAAACGCAATTTTCAAATTTACGAAGATTTCGCTATCAAAAGTGTGGCATTTCAACACACGACCACAATTTTGTTTTGCATAATATCATTCCGACAAATTTGCCTAAAATTCATATTCATACCAATTAAGAAAAATTCCTTCTGAAGATCCACTAACCTTAACCTTTGAACTTTTCTAGAATAAAATTCATGTAATGGATTTTGATCCAAATTATTTTTATGATTTAATTATTTTGAATTGTTATTGTACGAACTACTAATATATTCAGACACCGTGAAGGACATCGCGTACATTAGCATGGCTGAGTTGCTCAGAATGGCGCAGAACCGGGATCAAAGGCGATGATTGGTGAAGAGTCAGTCATCCGAGAGAGGAAGATTATATTCTTCCTTTCTATCTATATATAATGTTAGGTATGTTTTACATAATGATTCCGGCATACATTCCTGTATTCTTTCATATAAAATAAGCTTTTAGCCAACGTCTAGATTTAATATATTTGCATTTTTACTGATTAATGTCTCAATAAAAATGAAGTGAAATTGTTGCCGTTACGTTTAACAAACAAGGCAAACACTTTGGAACAAAAATTACAGGATACGCTGTAAGAAACTGAGCTGTGGGATATCTGTTCACATTAAACTTGGACGTCTCCATGTCAGTACAGTCAGGAAAGTAGGGACCCGGAATGAAATTCAGAGGTTTAGCAATTTGAGAGAAGAAACTATTATAGTAAGTTTTCTGGCATCCAGACCTCTCTACAATATAGGTGTGGGATTTTGTTACTTGTAGGTTTAGTCGGGGGTATTTACAACAGTAGGATATAATTGCCATGAGTTCGTCGGAGCACATTCCATTAAAATACTCGTAAAAAAGTGAACAGTGATGCAATATTTCGGCGATGGGACAGATGTTGAAGTTTGGTTGCTAGTGCGAGATCTATTAGGTTGATGACTTTGTTTAGGATACTGTCCAAGAGTAAGAGGCTAGTAGCAGATGCACCAGCCCAGATGTGGCAACACTACTCCATGCATGAGGGAATGGTGACTTTATAGAGGTACAGGATACCCTCAGGTGTGAGTAATCTTCTAGTACGATAGAGGGAACCCGTTTCCGTATTGCAGCAGCATTTACCGCATTCTGCATTCGAACTCTCCAAATATGTAAAGTCAAAGATAGATAAATAGATACATATATACAAACATATATAATATGTAATATATATATATTTTTATATACTAGCAGGAGGGTGGGACATGCTGTTGCCTTGAATTCATTGATGATCAACGAATGTTTCACACTCGCATGGTTTATATTGGTATCGAAATCAGTGAAATCGCCCATTTTTTTAAATCAAATCGATTGATTGCCTTTTCTAGTTGGGGCACATCGCGGCGCACTCGAAGAAAGCTCCCCATGGCTCCTCTCAATGACTTATTTAACAATATATTGTAGTCTACATTGCCCTGTATAGAACTTATTCTTGATTTTATAAAATAATTTGCATACATAAAGGCTTGGATTGAAGTTTATAATGAAAAGTCAAGTATCATGGTTCAATTGCGTTTTAAACAAAAACATTCATTTCGAACGTGACCCTGTCATATCAAAGAACCTACTGTTGATGTTATACATTTGGCCTTTCTGTTTGTGAGGTAATAAAACTGTGATGCTAGGCTGTATAAGGTGTTTACTTTGGTCAAAATTGCCTGTTCCTTCTTTAGTAAGACTTTTTCAATTATCGATACTTATCAAAGACATTGCCATACAAAACATATCTAAGAACACTGCCAGACACATAAAGTAAATTTATGTAAAATGTCATAAAATCGGTCCAGCCATTTCGGAGTATGTAGGGAACAAACTCGCACACACACAAAGTTTTTTATATAATAGATAGATAGATAGATATGAATGAAGATTTGAGCAAAGAGATTTGAGTTGAATGCACAATATGATGATTTTCTCTTTTTGTATGACTTCATTAATTTTAAGGAAAAAAATAAATTCCCAATTTCTATTCTGAGTTACATTTCGCGTTTTGTCAAGTCACGAATATTTTGTCGGCAAAATAGTTCTAAAGTTTTGACTAACTTTTAGCTTCTTCGAACTCTTTACATTATTCGTCGCTGAACAGTTGATTTGTTGTACATACTATAACTAGAGTTGTTTAAGAGTTCATATTCACATGCTTTTAGTTCCATCATTAGCCATAAACTAAACTATGGCATACTATTTTAGTTTACTAAGAATGCGTGTCTTATGTGTATGCACGCTTTTAAGCACTCATTGCGCACATTCAAAAATTAAATGCGCACAATTAAAATCCAATAAGAAATGTTTAAATGTGCTTAAAGGTATTATTACACAGAAGACGGGCATTCTTAATAAACTTGGAAAATCAGAATACAGACATAAAAATTACAGATTTTACATTTACATTTACATACAATTACATTTACATACAATTACATTTACATACAATTACATTTACATACAATATATATTATATTTAAAGGAGATTCACGATAATATCCTCACTATGCAAGCAGAAATTAGGACTTAAAGTAATAGAAAGCAAACATATCCGTAAAAATATTGCACACTAGTATAATTTTTAAATTATATAAAAAATTTAGTTTTGTCACAATTAAAAGTCACTAAGAATTTCAGAATAAAATTGGTATATTCGTGTTCATACTTGCAATGATACATTAAAATCTCTGTATCTAATATATAAAAATATGTCAGTCTGTCTGTATGTCTCTATATTTTCAACTCTATCTCCCCTGAAACAAAAAGCCGTAAATTCATCTTAGTTTATTTTTCATTTTTCATTTTTAATCAGCATGCGTGTCACATTAGTACAATGATAACGTCACCAGCTTTGAATGCTACAGTTTTACTTTCGGTTTCGATTCAAACTGATGGTATCCAAATATATATATATTTTTTTTTTACTTTTGAAATCACGACTCTATAATAATATATACGAAATCTAGACAAATTAAAATATCATGTTTAAGCAGATTTTACACCCGGCTTTACCCGGGCGTCCCCCCCCTCGCTAGTCTAATTTATAAAACTCACTATGTTTGTCTGTCTGTCTAACTCCATATTTTCAAACTTTATCACTTCCGGAACTAAAAGGGGCAGAGCCAATGATTGAATTTTTATGGACCATTCTTTAGCCGGTTAAAATATATTTAAGACGTCAAAACGGGTTCAAAATTGAAAAAATCGTTATGCATTTTGTACATTCATCTTGGTTTAGTTTTAATCAGTTCATATGCGTGTCACGTTAGTACAGTGGTAACGTCACTAGCTTTGAATGCTACAGTTTTGCTTTCGGTTTCGATTCTAGCTGATGGCACCCAAATACTTTATTTTTACATTTGAAATCTGACTGAAATATGACTATATAATAATATATACGGAATCTGTACAAATTCAAATATATTTAAGCGTATTTTACAACCAGTCGAAGCCGGGCGCCCTCTCTCACTGGTATAAATTTAAAATCTGTAAATATTAAGTATATTTATAATATAATGAATTTAAAATAAAAACTTCACATATTTAATTTCAAATGAAAATATCCAAAAATAGAATTAAGTACAAACTATTATAATATAAAACATTAATAGATTTCTTTCAAGAATCTTTTAGTAAACTTTAAAAACATTCCAATACAATATATATGATAAAGCTATAACATAATTTTTATATGTGTATAATATCTGGTAGATACAAGTGGGCATATATATATACGAATATATTTGTATACAAATAGATGTGTGTTTGCTTTAAGTTGTTTGTTTATGGTTTAATCTATCCCTTGATCATTTAAGCCCCTCATTGATGATTAAAGCTGATTTATTGATGGTTTTACTTGTCTTTTGGTGACGTAATTAGTTCTTCTGAAGTTTAAGCAGTTCGTTGGTTCTCGCGTTTCGATATGCAATTCGTTGCAGTCTGTCTCTCCTGCATAATTTTACAAGTCAATTTTAATAACGTTTCGGTTGATACAATTCAATTTTAGCATCAAATTAATAAGAATTTAAAAAATAACCTGTTCTATCACGTAAACAGTCTATTTTGCATGGTTGAAAAATTAATACTGTTGTCTGTGAAATCGAGATTTTTCGCTGAATTAACAAGTAATAAGTTTACATGCATGTCGAGAAGGCTAGCGATTTATTGATTAGTTTTATTTATGACAAGCACACCGCTTGGCATATTTACTTGTTGTAAAATACGCTTAAATATGATATTTTAATTTATTCATATATCGTATTTATTATTATATAGTCAACATATAATGATTATTATATTGTAACAATTATATAATAGTGATTTCAAAAGTTTTTAAAAATATAACTTGAGGCCCATCAGTTAGAATCGAAACCAAAACATTTAGCACTCCAGCGTTATTCTTTACCGTCTGAGCTAACGACTGATGGATACCAAAACTTAAAAAAAAAAATAACCGACTTTAGCGTATAAATGTACATTTGCACATTCGTAGAAAGCACTTTAAGTCGACTTATGCCTGCCAAGTTCAAAATATTTTCATTTAGACTCCTTAGGAGATATTTTTACGAACTAAAAAGTCGAATTTGTTCTATACATTAGGTTCCAAGTCCGTAGACAAAACTTGAGGGAGTAATTTGGCAGAAACTATTCTGCACACACACACACATAATATCACGTTATTTTACGTTTACGTTAACCGCCAAAAGATTTCGAAGCGATTATCCAATCAGCTGTCAGAAGATCAAAAATTTAAATGAAAGCATGAAATTCATTAAATGCAGATTTTTTTTAAAACCAGTAAATGACCCTCAACAAATTATACGTCATGAACTCCCTCTCCTTCCGCATGTTAAAAATAAATATTCATAATAGAAATCCATTCTTAACATGGAAAAAGAGAGATTAATGTCGCGTGTTTAATTAATCATTTGTCAGTCTTCACTTCGGCATCTTCTTGATGTTTGCGTTAACTGCTATAAGATGTCTACGTGAAGTTGGCGGATCTTTTGTCGTAAACTAGACATGCACTGTGTATTTTTACTTATCGAGCGACTATAACCTTTTTTGCAGCTATGGAACCCAAAATTTTAACATTTTCAAAAATCTGGGAATTCCAGGCCCCACGCCGAAGATCTTTTCTGGAAACCTTAATGAATTTAACCAGGTAAGGCAGAATTTTCTTTTTCTGTTTTTTCTTTTGTTTGTTTTTTTTTTTTAATTTTTATAAAAAATAAACAAAACACCACCAGCAATCCGGTTCTAGTTTTAAATATTCTTACATTAAATGTGTTTAATATGAACCTATTGGGATTTTTAAAAATGTACTTCTTATTTAAATTATCTCTTTTGACCTTGGTAATTTTATCCATTTTTACTGTAAACTTATTATATCACTTTAATTCATTACCGTTACTGCTGACAAATGTATTGGCCACATATATATATATATATATATATATATATATATATATATATATATATATATATATATTAGACATTAAGAGGAGATTATAGATAGATATATAAATACCCGTTCACATGCACCTTTTTACGATAAAGCTAGAACCCAGAATTAGATAAAATCGAGCAATTGCATCGACAACAGACAACGCCATATCGGTGTTTCGAAATCGTGTCGGGGGAGTCGGCTAATTTCAGTTAATGTTTGGAGATGTGATATCTACCGCCTGCATACCAGCAGTAACTATCTTAGTTGTATAGGACGCGTTGCTTGTCACATCGTAGAATGTAGAA
>NC_136483.1:190088964-190233964 GCF_053919585.1 Euprymna scolopes
ATACTGCATATCAAACAGCACTGCAACAAACGAGCCTAAAGGAATATAACTGGGTAGACCGATTTCGGTATGAAAACGAGTATCACTGGGACTATCCGAACCTCGAACTCAAACCAAGTGAAGTCCTAAGATGCGACCACCCGGACAACAACAACAAAAACCTAATGAATATACTAAACGGACATCCTTGCATAATAATCTACGAGAGGGGATGCCAGAAAATATAGGGCATACAACACCTCCATATCGTGAGCTTCCACGATAGACACCCGTCCGAACTCTACGCGTTGAAGGAATTGAAAAAAGGCCGAATGGAAGCAGGGGACCACGAAGCCATCGCGACCTATATGAAGGCCGAGAGAGCCAAAACGCCGTACGGTTACGTTGGGTATCTATCTCAAGCAAACAACAACAGTTAATATCAATTAACAATATCACGACAGAGGCGCAGAAGATGTGGTTTGATATAATTGACGATAAACAACACACGATAACAAGACGACCACACACTAACGGCCTCAAAAATATAGACACCCGAGCAAACAAATATAAGTTTATCTTTAAACACTGCACAGGACGTGATATTTCAGACATAGTGCATTTCTGCGACGGCGCGGGAGTCCAATACCAGAGAGAATTCCAGTACATAATCGAAAATACGCAGTCGATTAACAAATTAATCCAAGAGGTTTCCACGGAAGTCAATATAAAAGAGATAAATATCCCAATCTGGAAACAGATAAAAAAACAAAAACGATTACTTCCGAAACCTTGAGGGTAACTACTACTGGCCACTCAAGGAAAGTCTTGGGATATATGAAGCGTGGTGTGAACACCACAGACTCAACCAAAGTAAGAAAAAAGTAAGACACTCTATCAAAACCCCCAATACTAATGATACTACAATACTATCTCATTGGTTACTGTACACGCAATAACCCTTATCCCTAAGTTGCCTTCGGGTCTTGATAAGTGGTGACCCCATGTAAAAAAAACAACAAAACATAGGAAAAATCTGTTTGACGTCTGCCATAAAATGCTGCCTATTCCATCTCCAGGGCAAATGCTGGAAAAACATACATTATCAGCTCCATACGTCAAGGGATAGTAAATTATGCACACGTTCACATTCGCAAACTGTGTAGACCGAGCACTAATCTATATAGACGAAATGCAGTTCTACTCGCACAACGTGGACCAAGCCAAAGTAATACTGGAAGGCGGGACGACCCATGTAAACGTAAAGAACAATCCGGAACGATTAATGCGACGTACACCGTGTTTAAGCACATCAAACAGAGACCCCTGGTTAACAATACCAGGAGAAGAACTCAACTTAAAAGCGAGAATGCATTATCACAAAGTAGAAAATCCAATGCCCAAATTAAAGTACTGGGGAACAAAAAACTAAGTCCACGAATGTGGATCATCTTATGGAAGAATTATATACAACAATGGCAATCCAAGACGTACGACATAGAACACATAGAACAAAAATGCCCAATACCATCGCCAAAAAACAATGCATCAGTCGAAGAAGAATTTGACTCACCAGTAAAGAAGATTCACAAGATATCACCAACACCATTACAAATACCAACAGAAATAATAACGATCCCAGATACTCAAGAAGACGAACCAGACGAGGAAAACAGCGGATTGGTAACAACAGGACCATATCTGGGACACAACTTTATTAGAATAGCAAAATTTTTAAATAATCAGAAAGAAGTAAAACATAATCAAATATTATAAAATATATAAGTCGATTAAAACAAAATTACGAAGTGTAATGCAACCCAAGAAAAAAGTGAACACTATTCGAATGTTATAAATTAAATAAGTCGAGTAAAAAAAATCACAAAATGCAAAAAAAACAAAACCCGAAGCACTTTTCGTCAGACAGACTTTTCGTCTGTAAGAAGGAACAGAATTTTTTTGTGTGTAGAATTGTTGTAATAATAAGCGAAAGGGACAAACACGAAAGAAAAAAAACTTAGATGGAATGTGTCCCGCCAAATAGTTCCAACTGTAACCGAGGGTTTCTCTGCTTACACAAAGTAGGAGGGGGGGCTAAAACTGATAGCAAGCGCATCGAGGACAGACAGGTGGAACTTAGTGCGTCCTCTGTGTAAGACAGAAAAACAATCCGAAGAGAATGTAGAAGCACAGTCTTTTTCATCTACTAAGTGTTGTCCAATAGCCTATTCTACTAATTGGGAACTCCTGGAAATAGGCTGATTATCTCGGATGTAACGCGGCATATGCTGGGCGATTCTAACCTGAAGACGCTGGGTCGTCTTGCCTATATAGACGGCACCACACCGACATTGAAATTTATAAACAATATTGCTTGACTGCGAGATAGGCAAAACGTCCTTACGAAAAGACGGAAATGTGCGCTTTGTAAAAAAAGCAATTCGGAGGGATAAAGCACCAAAATTAGTGAGGAAATCTTATCTCCAATATGTTGGCCTTCAGATCCAATCCAAGGCAACTTGAGGTATACTGGGAATCTAGATGAACCATGTTTAGGTTGCTCAGAAAAGGGTTATGTTTTCTTGTTTACAATTTTGTTGACCAATGTCACGTTCGTTTATAGAAAACCTACATTTACTGGTCTGTACCTGGGTTGGGATTATTTCGCACCAACAACTAGGAAGCTCAACATTATTAGAAATTCAACCCACCGGGCACTTGCCATTTGCTCTCCTTGTATCGATTCGGAAATCGATAATATTAAAGGAATTTTCAACAAGAAAATAGAATCCTTTTCTGATCAACACAAACATGGTTCATCTAGATTTCCAGTGCTCGACTCAACACTTTCAAAGAAGTCATGAGTACAGCCCTAGACCATGATCATGATCACAGTTTTCTGGGATCAAGATCGAGTAATGGTGAGAGAAATCCTAGAAACTGGTACCAGAATGGGATGATGCTTCACTTTTTGAGAAAATTAAAAGGCGGGATAAGATCAGCAAAGGTATCTTCCTCTAGCAAAGCAATGCTCCTGTCTGCAACGCGCATGTTAGTAGATCAGAAAATTACTCCATCCTCCTTTGCCTCCTAACTTTGCACCGTCTGATTTTCACATCTTCCCAGCCATGAAGTATTTTGAAAGGAAAGAGTTCGCAGGTGATGCAGCCTTGATTTCCGAAGTCACGTTGTTGAAATAAACGATGGGAGAAATGCATAACTTTAGATTATTCCTATGTGGAGAAAGACTAATAACTGTGCCAGTTCCGTTGCTCTACTGCTACGCGAAGTGGTCAGGGGTATTACTTATGGAACGACACGTTTAGAAATAACCGCATTCGTTCAAAAATATTGCAAACAATATAAACAAATAAATGACATGTGTGTTTGTTTGTCTATCTGCGTTTGCTGTACCTATACGATGTTGCTGGTAACTCGTTTGGCTTTCAATATTCGTTCATTTTTTGTTTTTTTCGTTGTTATTTTTTAACCAAATTATCATTCTTTTATAAATTGGATTTTGAAATTTTAATTTTAATTTTGTTTCGTAATTTTTGTAGATGAAGATTGATGCTAAATATTATTTCGATTATTCAGACAATTTCTTTTAATCACGTTTTCCCCCCAAAAATAGCGTTATGGGCTACTATTTGGGACCATGTTTAGGGAAGATATGCAAGATGTTGGTTTACGTTACATTTAAACTTCTACATGTCAGTACACTCATCGAAGCATATAACATGAAGGGAATTCCAAAGTTTAGCTGTCCGAGAGAAGAAACTGTTAGAGTAGAAGGTTTTCCTGCATTTATAGATATCTACTTGAAGTGGTGTTATTTTGTTGCTAAGCGGGTTAGTCAGGAGTACTACAAGAGGGGGGCAAGTTCAATGAGTTCATCAGAGCACATCCCATTAAAATATTTGTGAAACAGGTAAAGAAATACAACATTGCGGCGATGTGACAGGGGTTGGAGCTTAGTTAACATCCCGAGACCTATTAGATTGGAGACTCTTCTTTGGGCCCTATCTAAGAGGGAAAGACTAGCGATAGATACAGCAGTCCCGATGTCGCAATAATACTCCATGCATGGTGGCTTTGTAGAGATACAGGATATTCTCAGGTGAGTAGCCTTCTAGCACAACAGACGGATTCCCTCTTTATTTGCAGCAGGATTCGCAATGTCTTCAGTTCATATTTTCTGTGAATGTTAAGCCGAGGAATTTGAGGAAAGAACTCTCAAGTATAATTTGTCATGACTATCGGTGGTTGGGAAAACTTCTTGTAATTGTTAATGTCCTTAAGGTACTCGCGGCGTAACAGTTATAAGTGTTAAAAAATAATCAGTTTTAAGGGGCAACAATTTAAGAGTTGAATGATCAGTCTTCAGAGCAAGCGATACTAAGAATACAATTGAAAATTACGTAAGATTTCTACTCAGTCGCGTCTGACGAAGCTATCCTACTAAATTAAACAGAAGATTCCGTTCGAAAACCTGTACAATCTGGTAAAAAGATTCTCAAGTTCGACAAGAAGGTCAGAGGTAGTCCGAATAATTCAAATAATCACAATTGCATTTAATTATTCCGATATTAAACTATTAATTTAAACTATATCAAATTTAGTAAAGATAATGTTTTAATCTCTATTTATGAGATGATTACATGCAAATATCTTCAAAACTTTCAATGTTATAATTGAATGAGGATTTGCTAAGCATATTAAAGCCAGTTTAAATAACTCTATATTCGTCAGTTGAAATGCTTCCAAATTACTTTCAAATTTCGAAAATGTCTCGAAGTTTTTTTCAACTATTATCGAAACGTAGCTGCATTGTTCACAACGAAAACGAACTGTATTGTAGTGTATATATAATTTCGTAAATTAATTTTAAACTTACCATTGCGTTATTGTATTTTAAAAAATAGATATTCAATTAAAAATAAATTTGAATGCATTTTGAGGGGATATAAATGTTGTTTTTTTTTGTGTGCTATTTATTCTAAGAATAATAGTAACAAGACAAATATAAAAAGGACACCTAATCGAATATTGATCACTTTAAAAAGTCGTGTTTTGTTGTACGGTTATAATATCAAAGAAGACATCTTTAAACTCAGCTGTTTTTACGCATTTATCAACGCAAATATATTTTCTTTCTCGCATTGTTTCCTTTCAGGGTGGGCATATTGCATTCGCAAAAATGCAAAAACAACATGGCGACTACTTCGGGTAAGCATTTTAAATAGTATTTTATAAACTTTATTAAACGAATATTATTAAAGAAAACAGAAAGCTTCTGTTTGTATTATACTTTTTTATTTTTTGTCTATTTTTTATTATCTTTTATGTTGGAGTCGAAATTGTTGATATAGGTCTCATACGTGTTTCACCGATTCGGACCGGGATTTTCAGCGACGGTAAGTGGAACACTGGTGAGAGAGACGGACAGTGGAAAGCTTTAGTAGTAGCAGATAGGTGTCAGCGGTTGCTAGATTCGGTGTTGGGCATATATATATATATATAAATGCAAAATCTGATCCCGCATTTTGCTAATTCCTACCCTCTGATGAGAAGGAAAGTATTTCTTCGAAACTCCGCGGATTAAGGATTATCCACTTTTCAAGTGTTTCCTTTTCAGATTAAATATGTTTTTAACTCTTTTTCAAAGTGTTTTTTTAACATGTTTTATTAACTGTTTGCTCTTATATATATATATATATATATATATATATATATATATATATATATATATATATATATATATATATATATATATATATATACACTAGCTTCTTCTATTCCGGCGTTGATTTTAGTGCCAATGTTTATTGCAAATATTGACATCGTAGATTCGAGAAAAAGCAGTACGGTAGATATAGGACTTTTTAATAATCTTCTGATGGTGACTTTAGGCAAAGAGACGTAATGAATAGAAGGTGAATGTGTTTGTTGCCTTCTTTGTGGGAATACATATTTGGAAAAAGCATTTTGTTAGGAATAAATGTAGTTAACCCGTAGTTTAGTGAAACACGCTTTAAGAAGTTCTCTAAGTGGTAAGACTGGAAGTTTGGTTTGGAAGTGTGTATTTTAGTTTTTATTTAGTTTTATGGTTTAGTGTGGACTTCGCTGCTATGTGTGATTGTGGACAAACAATTATATAATATCTTGCATTTAATTTAAAAATCTAGTTGAATGACATCAGCTTGGTTAATACAAAATCCTATTCGTTTGTATTTCTGCTCGTTAAAAAGTGTAGATTCGTTACAAAACCAAACGGTTACTGTATTTTTATGTCTTATAAGTCGAAATATTTCTTGGGTAAGGCGTCTATCATTAAAAAAAAATGATCAGATTCCTGAAAACGTGATATAAATATAACAGTCTGAATAAATCATGGGCTTTAACGCCTTGTGCAACTGTCATTTTTTATGGAAATCGCGTCAAACATGGCTTGCTTCACGAGGGAAAGGTAAAAATGTTATTACATGTGGCAGTCTGACTGCGACAAACTTTAAGTCAACTGGATAATAAACGGAAACCGAACGATGTCGTATATACGTCTCAACACAGTCTCGAACAATTCCGTCCACACACTCCGGGACGGTCCCAAACAATTTGTCCATGTGACCCGACACGATGTGACACGATCCTGAACATCTCCACCAATTCGAATCCAAACATCTCCATCAAAACGACATGATACGATCCCGAATGATTCGGTCGAAACGACTCAACATGACACGTTACAAAAGCAGACTCAGCAGTCACTCCCTGAATGACTGGTATATATATATATATATATATATATATATATATATATATATATATATATATATATATATATATATATATATATATAAACTTATTTTTGCCGTAGGTAGGCACGACTAAGACATCGGCATACAATTCTTGAGCGCTTCCGCGCATGCTCGTCACGGTAAGGGACTAAAAATACTATTTCAAGGTAAAAAAAAAAACTAGCCAACGATGAATATTATATGGATATATTACCACCCATTTAACAGCAATCCTTTCCCCTTTGTCAGAAAAATCTCACATAAAATACGAGGACAAAAATGACACAACAAGCGATAGGGAGAATTATGAAGCTGTCGAAAGGAAACCTAAAAAATACACTAAGGTGGGGGGTAACTTTGCCCGAACGTAAAATACGCTTAAATAAGATATTTTAATTCGTCCAGATTTCGTTTATAGTGGCGTGATTTCAAAAGGAAAAAAAAAGTATTTCGCTGCCATCAGCTAGAAGCGAAACCGGAAGCAAAACTGTAGCATTCAAAGCTGGTGACGTTACCACTGCACCAACGAATTTCTGAACGCAATCTGTCCATCAGTAAAACTAGTAATAAAAAGGAGGAATTTCTTTTTTTAGGTAACATCATATGACCGTTATAGGAGATCAATCACTTGATCAACACGCTTCCTAGCATCGAAGCCAATTATTTCACCTGACGGAGGCAATTGTTTCCATCGGTAGCATATTAAAGACGCAACTGTTGAAATGATTCAAAATATAACGAAAATAATACATTGTGTACTAGTTTGTAATTTTTCTTTCTAAGTTGTTTTATAGGATCTTTCCCAACTTTGGTGATCTGTGATCCGGAAATCATTGGCGAGATAATGGTGAAACGATTCTCAAATTTTACAAATAGACCCGTAAGTGACTCAATTTTATTTACTGCTTTATTAAAATATTTATTTAGTCGATGTAGAAATTCACAGCATTTCTAGAATGCTGATTTCCCGCCTAAAACTCAAGGTATGAATTGCAAGAAATATGATTTTCAATAACACTGGTTATTATTTTGAACTAAATCAATTCGTACAAGCTTGAAGATGGAGACAACAGCGTTACTCTAACGTATAATTTACTTACCCAACTATTTTGTTTCTTCTCTTCTATGCAGCTCTTTTGGTAATTCTGCAGATTAAAGCCCGTTTTTCCGCGAGTCTCGCTCGGCAACGCCGGAAACCGCCGGATTATACCGAGCGAAAGTCAATAAAAATAGAAGTTTTAAAAATATATAAATCGTAATAATTGCATAAATTTTACTGTTTTATTTACCTTTATGGTAACTATGTTCGTTTGTTTTTCTTTTTTTTTTTAAATAAAAGTTTTTATCTTTGAATTAGTGAACAAATACATTTTTATTTTGTTTGTGCGCGACCTGCACCAGCGTAATATAAACACCCCTAACCTCCCAAGGCTTTCGAGGTTGGGGTATTTATTCCGAAAGCCGTTCTTAACATGGGGAGGTTGGGAGTGTTTATACTACGTTGGGACTGCCCTTTCTTTTCTGTTCCTTTTAAACTCTTTCCTTTCCTTTTTATTTTTCTTCCAACATTTGCCATCTGCTCGCGTCTCTTTTTGCCCACTCGGTATAATCCAGCGGTTTCCGTCGTGCGCCGGGCGTTGCCGGGTGAGACTCATGGAAAACGGGCGTTAAACTGCAGAAGTGCCGCTCTTTTTCAAAAAGTAAATGGTGTATTCTGCTTCTCTACTCTAGCGTTAATTCCACTTCCCTTTGTAAAACATCCACAGCGAGAACTCGTCTTGTCTCTTATCACAACTCTGAAACGGTAACGCCAGACAGATTTTTTCTTTCAAGAACTTCCCATTTGTGGAACACGTTATTTCAAGATTGCTTCCTTGTCGGATACAAAATGATTAATTACAAACCCATCATCAATAATCACTCATCGTCCTAATATAATATATATAATATAAAAAAAGGATGAAAAGTAAAACATTAGACAAAACTTTAAAACTTAATGAATAAATCCATTTGAACCAGCGTGGTACATACTTTTGGATCGTCTCGATTTTGTGGTTGATATTTGTTTCCTCAGTTTTTTTTTTGGGGGGGGAGGTTCTAAACACTTACAGGAGGAATCAGGTGAAGGTTTCCAATGTTCGTCAATGAAAGTGGCGCAATGGAATCGGTTAAATTTCTACATGGTGCATCTAAGTCGCCAGTCCACTGCCACCTTGCTCATCGTAGAAATACCAAAAGTGATTAAACCAACTTTTGCTAACGACTGCAAAGACTATCGCAGACAAACCAATTTTTTCAGTCCAAAAGAAGACTATCCACATAAATTCTTATTATTATTATTCGCTTCCTTTATTTCGTCCTTCGGTTCTTCTTAGGTACGTGCAAAATGAATGACTGATAGTAAATTGCATAAACATTTTGACCCTTCCCTTAATTTAAAAGTTTACCAAAATTTAGTTTAAACGGAATTTTCAGTATTTATTGATTAACAATCACAGAATATATTTTTTTATATAATTTTATTGAAAATATATTATTTTTGTAAACAAAAACACCTTTGCTAAAGTTAAAGTTTTAAGTATTAAAAAAGAATGAGTGTGTGAATTTGTTGTTTTTTTTTAATAAAAATAAAGCATTATAGATGTTAACAATAAAGACTCCTTAATATTTCAGGAAAATTACGATAAAAACCCCTCTAATGACTGTTACTAAACTGTCACTTTTGGAGGAGGGCAAATTAAGCTATTTTTGGAAAAAAAAAACTAAGTGTTGTTTTTATTTAATTCAGTATCTTAAGACTTTACTTTACTAATTATATTTGAAATAGTCACAGAAAACTAATATTTAGTTTTCAAGGGATTTTTACAATGAATTTATTTCATTTCCAAATTTAGCAAAACTACAGTTATCGACGCCGCCATGAAAATATTTTTCATTATACTTTTTTTTACGGGTAAAAATATTTTTTGTTAGAGATTAACTTTAGACTTTAATCTTTCAAACACGATCAAAAAGTAATCGGAAACCTACAAAAAATTATGATAAGCCGGCTTTCAAAACCATATACCCCTATCAGTTTCCGCCATTAAATTGCACGTACATTATTCTCACATTCAATAAGCGATGTTTCCGAGAATAGAGGAAATATTACTGTTTTCTGCGTTGGAATTTATCCATCTACCACATATCGTTGGCTACGTTTTGAAAATGAAGCGATATTTTTAGTGTGTACATCAAGTGGCTTTATGCCTTGTCTGAAACGATTTCCATCCAAAAACACATTCTGATTGTATACAAAACTTTCTGCGGCACACAAAGATAATTCTGTATCATTAAAAGTATTTTTAAAAAACTTTTCATTATAATAAAAACCTAAAAAAATAATAAACATTCTGGCAAAAGTTGACAAATAATCGAAGGTCGAGAGGTAGACATGCATGGAGTTGCTCACACATACTTAACATGTTCTTTATCAAAAAGCATGAATTTAGCAAATAACAGATTTTTTTTTAACTATAAACAAATAGAAACAAAACCTGAAATAATATGCAAATCACAAGCTTGACAAATAATGAATAAAACAAACGTCATGTTTCGGAATGTTTTAGACGAGGATTAATGATTTGCATTATTAAATAATTCAGATTGATTTTTTTATCTTGAGAGTTATTTTCACAACGTTTCGGTCGATGTAACCTCCCAGGATCTTGTCGAATTTAAGAATCTTTCTGTCGAATTCGGGAATTTTTCTGTCGAACTCGGGAATCTTTCTGTCGAACTCGGAAATTTCCACAGAATTTAGAACGGACTCCTTTATTTTATCAATGCGGATGGCACGTTCTCGCTTCGGCAGCCATGGCCGGGTATGAGTCTTAAGCAATTGCAATTGTACCCATTAGAATTGTCCTCACTAAGACTTGAACCTTCAACTTCCAGAAGAGTGTCACTTAGAAGTGGATTTACCAAGTACTTTATCCGTTACGCCAAGATTCCCGAGTTTTACAAGATACACCTAAAGAAGGTTGGAAGTTACATCGGCCAAAACGTTATGAAAATAACAGGCAAGATGAGAATCGAATCATCCAAATGTTAGAAATTGGGATAGAATAACTAAAAGTTTTGATATGCGGTAAAATGTAACTAACCTTGAATGATGTCACGTTTCGTCTTCTCTTGTAGGTATTTGGCACCATTGATGATATCACAGCTTCCATGATGGCGATAGCAAAAGACGATCACTGGAAATTTATACGCTCGTCCGTTTCTCCATCTTACAGCACGAAAAGATTACGAGATGTAAGTATCATTCCTGTTGTGCAAACACACGATTCTTGGTTGTCTTTTTAACATAAACCGTGTTTGCATTATTTAGATTATTCGGACTATTGTCCTCATCTTGTGTGTGATCTTCACGTGTCGGTCGATGTAATCTCCGACCTAGAACTAAATTATTCTAGTAATTAATAAAGTTAAAAAGCGTAATTACTCAAGTTATCTCCCCTAGTGTTTTTCTTGAATTATTTATACTGGCCATTCAAACATTTTGAAAGGGCCATTTTTTTTCGACGGTTCTACTAAATTTTTAATAACTTATGCTCTCTCTATATATAAGTGTCTGTGTATATATGTGTGTGATCCCTATAAAAAGAAAAAGTATAAAATGTACTTACAACTAAGAATGTATTTATATGTATATTTCTGTAAAAGACAATAGTAGTCCATATTCTGTGTCACTTAAGCGACATATGATGTTAGAACTTCACTTAAAACTTTACATTTATCTTGTTTGATGTAAATTTCATCAGACATATGCGATTCCCCGGGGAAAACAATGGAAGGGGTTTCGAATTTTATGAACCTTCTAAGGTGCCATATCAGTATGCGTTATCTTTTAAAGGAGTTAAGAGACATACACTTCCTTAAACTTCTAATACGTACATTCGATTTTTATGAAATTTAACCCATGTGCATAATACGACAAGTTAGATACGAGGTGTCTTCAGCATGTTTTCGTACGGTCACTTCTATTGATTTCACACACATAAAACTCCTGTCCCGTTCGAACTAATCTCCTCCAGCTGAAGTGCTTGTTGTACTCTTCCAACAACTTCTCGAAGGTCCCATGAAAGTCTTCTTGTATGAGCGTGTCAATGACCGTCGTCACAGCCTCTTTCATCTCCTCAATTGTCTCATAACGACAGCCTCTAAAGTTTTCCCATAGCTAAGGGAATAACCAAAAGTCACAGGGAGCAAGGTTTAGACAATATGGAGGGTGAGGAACTGTATTGATACTCACCTTGGTCAAATATTTGGACCTTCTCTGAATACCCTTGAAACAAACTTCGCGCAAATATTCCGCATTTTCAGTTCCTCACGAATAATTGCGTGTACAGTTCCCACATTGACACCACACTGTACACATATTGTTTCTATAGACACACGACGGTTCTTATCCATCAACTCTAGTGTTCTGACTTTTTTCTCCTCAATTATCTCATAACGACACCCTCTAAGGTTTTTCTTGAGCTTAGAGAATGACTCAAAGTCACAGGAAGCAAAGTCTACCATAGGGATGGTGAGGAACTGTTTTGATTCCCATGACAACGTTTTCTTTCTGATCGTCTCTGAGTACCCTTTGGAAAACTTAGCGCAAATTTTCCGCATCTTCATTTCCTTGGGAATAATTGTGTGTACAGTTTCCACGGTGACAATCAGGCTTTAGTAGAGTGTATTCCAATTCTTGTTGTAGCTGTTCATTTGAACCTGAAATCATAACAACTGGTCAGTCATCTCATAAGAAGTTTAGCAATAACATACAGAAGTTTCAAAAGTCTATGACAATTTTAAATGACTGCACAAAAAAAAAGCCAGGAAACTTATTCGTAGTTTTCCTACATTTCATTTTCTTCCAACTATATCGGGGGTAAAATGGGGGAGAGTTAAAGATGTTAAAAGATGTAATATGGTGTTATGAGCATAATTAAAATAAAGATAGTGTTCTTATTAAACCTACGCAGGTCAGGGTTTCTACTAGTGTTTAAGAATAGTTTGTCACTAAAATATGGTTTTATGTAAAAACAAAAATTGTTTAAAAGTAGTGGTGAAACGCATTTCATCGTTTTTGAGAATGTTTAATAATTCAAAAGTCAAATAAAATTCTTTGTCTTCTCATATAAACGGTGTCTATTTCCCTTAATCACAAAAGTATCTGGGTACATTGTCATTTTTATTCATTTGTATAGTTCCAATCTCTCTAAAAAGGAATAGCATAAACAAACAAGATAAGAACAAACGAAAAGTATATGGTAAAAACAACCGTTGCATTTGAGGGTTGAGCTGACATTAAACATAAATAAATGCACAAAAATCACTGATTAACCTATTTGTTTTTCTGTTGCTGTGTTTTGTTTTTGCATACTCATTGGCGTTTTTTATCGGTTATGAACATATTAACATAAATTATCACTTGAAAAATGACAAGTCACGTATATAAATATTTTATTCTGGTTAACTTAATAAGATAATCGGGTGTAAATTAATATGGAATTAAATTTCCGAATCACTTCATAATTTGCATCTTTTGGATTATTACAACTACTATTCTATTCTTACTTGTTATTCTTACAAAGTTCCGATTGATGTAACCTTTTGCCTTCTTCCAAAATTCAGATATATTTCTCTGTGTAACGTTAACCAAATATCTCATAAAACGAATGTAATTTTGACTCACGTTTCAATATCGATTCTTCTTTGGTCTGATGAGGATTCCACTGAAACGTGTATGCACATATGTAACCAATAATGTTTATATAATAAGCAGACTATATATATATATATATATATATATATATATATATATATATATATAAGTTGCTTTTACTCGCTCTGTCATTAAAAGTCAGAAAGCTTACTTTCTCTATTTAAAAATTATTGAAGCGAAGTTCTTACTCAGTTATTGGTATGCGAGCGACTACACGAAGGTTAACTAATTTGCATATTCCTTTGAAAAATTAGTGTTAATTAATTATATATTCATTTATGGTTTCTTATTAGATTACTAGTTTCATTTGACTATTACGTTGAATTCTATTTATGCATAGTTTCCACGTTCTGCATAATTGAGTAGAATTTAAGATGAAAACATTCTAACACACGGAAATATTTTTATATAATATATATATATATATATATATATATATATATAGTTATATGTATACACACGCGCACGCGCGTGCGCAGCGTTTGACAAAAAATGGCGAAGAAGCCGGCAGTTGTGTAAGCGTCGAGTATTATCCCATCTTGAAGCAGTTGCTAGCCTAGTTGCACTGAAGAGATGAAACTATTGATCTCTGACCCTGCATCGGACGGATACCATAATAGTTATTTCCCTGCACTTTATCATAACAATAGTCCATGCAAAACTTCAGCTAGATCGGTCTAGTACTTTCGGAAAAAACTGCAACTTTAATACTAATCCTATTAATCCCTATTAATTCCTAACTGTATATCGGACAATAACATAATACTTAGTTCGCTGCACCTTATAATAAGAAAGTTCCATACAAAATTTCAGCTATATTAGTCGAGTAGTTTTCAACAAAACGTGGAACAAATACGAATCCTTATCAATACATATTAATCCCAAACTGTGAATAAGACAATATCATAATACTTAGTACGCTAACCCTTCTTTTAGCAAAAGTCCATGAAAATTTCAGCCAGATCGGCTCAGTAGTTTTGGAAAGCCATAATACGGATGTATTTAACTAAGAGAGAGAAGGGAGATTTGTGGCCTTTATGCTACACTATTGCATTTTTCACTCTGTTCCAATAACTATTCTATAAATGCTCACATTTGAACTCCGGATATTTGATCTCTAATTTTCTAACATTTCAATGTGAATTAATGTTGCCAATTTTACATTAGTTTCTGTTTCTTGTCCAATTCTTCATCTCTTTCACTGATTAATAAAATGGAAAATATTTCGTCAAATAAACGTGTACATCATTTTTAGCTTTATCAATAATCTTGTCATTAAAATTTTTTTTTTAAATTATCGTAGATTTTTATCTTTCATTCTTATTTCGCAAACATATTTCGATAATGATGTTGATTTTTCGTATGTTTTATTTATTAAATGTTATTTACGTTTAAATTAAATGCCTGTAGATCCTATATACCTCAGCTTGTATTTAGGGTTTTATACTTTTACCTCTGGTTTTTATTTTATATTTTTATCATAATAAATTCCGTTAATTTATTTTACATTCTACAATTACAGTCACTTCCTAGTATTAACTTGATTATCTATTATATAAAATTATCTTGTCGAATAATTGGGGTTTTTTCATCGATATTAATCTGATAAACCAATATTTTTTTCTGATTTTGTCTTACTATCCTTGTTACATGTATAGACGTACATAAAATCTTTGTACAATTTAAACATTTTATACGATTGTGCGCCTCCTTTTAAGAAGTATTCATTTCATTAGCAAAATGTTTGAAATACAAAATCTTATTGTTAATAAAAACTTCAATTGATTATAACAAAAAAATCTGATAATAAGGATTACAGTCCGCAAATAATTAAATAAAATAATTAATACATCTTAAAAGTAATTCCAAATTAATTACATTAATATACCATTCGGTACGGACTCGACTATGGAAGAACAAATAAAAATATGGATTTATAATACTAAATAATTCAACCTCGACTGTCCTTCGGGGTCCGTGACACAGTGGATGGAGGTGAGGAATATCTACGGTTCCAGGTGAGCATTGTCTAAAGATAGCGGTTTCACTACCATTCAAAGCCGGCCAGAGGATTAGTTGACAAAACGGTAGTGAAACGACAACAATTATGGAAGGCAGTAATTGCTGTGGATGCAGTTGGGAGACTCGACATTCCTATCTCGTCGCATTTAACCACCTGACGAAGGCCAGAGGAACAATTGGCCGAAATGTCGTGAGCAACAACAAGAAGATAAGGATAACAGTCCGCAAATAATTAATAAAATAAATAAATAAAATCTGGTTAAGATATTTCTTCAACTTATCGTTATTTCCATGCCAGGTGCTTGTCTGAACTCCAATCTCTGGTCCCCCCCCTCGCCAATCCTTCACGAAAAACACTCGTCTAGCTGAATCCACTGTAAAAAAATTCTCCCACTCTTTATCTGTGACTAAATCAAAACGAAGATTCCATGAACAAAGCTTCTTCCTTAGAACTGCACGTCTGTGGAACTCTGTTCCTTCTGCCTGCTTCCCACCTGACTACAACTTGGATGTCTTTAAGTCCAACGTTAACAAATTCCTAATGATCCGCCCTCTTAAGTAAACACTTCATTAAATCTCCACACTAACGTACTGTACTTGCAATAACCCTTATCCCTGAGTGGCTTCCGAGCCTTGATAAGTGGTGACTACCGTGTAAAAAAAAACTCTTTGTGATACCATTTTTGAATCGCAAAGAGACTTTATGGACACCATGTATAAAAGGCGGTTGGGGGGGGGTTCGTGTGAGAACTTACTCTTACACAATATATAAACTCTCCCGAATAGTATAAATATAGAAGGAGACACCATTCTGGGACGCCTCTTACAGTACACCATATTGGCGCTAAATACTACAACACCATTCTATATAAATTCTATATTGTTCTAAACTACAACTGAGTGCGAGTCTTCTTAGTGACTTTTCCGGGCCACAATGATTCTATATTTTGCTTTAATTGCAATTAAACATCCGCTTCAGTCAATACATGTGACAATTGTTTTTGTGATTCTGTTAAATGTTATTTCATATATTTTTCTTTGATTCCAGATGTCACTTTTAATGAATTTGGCAGTGGAAAGTTTCGTCAAAAACCTTGAAACAGTCGCTGACACAGGGAAAGATTATGACATTAAAAAGTAAGAAATATAAAAAATATCAAAAATGGTACAAAAGCAAATACACTATAACGGCTACCATCTTCGTTATTAATTATTACAGATCGAAACATTGTCATGTTAGTGTAGCTAAGCGTGTACGTGTTAGTATGAATAAATATTAATATAAATATCTCTATCAATTATTGAGCACTATTATATATAAACCTGGTGGATTTTTATTTTACAAATACATTCTTAACCTGAACTACGACTACAAAATACATTCTTAACCTGAACTACGACTATATAATATATATATATATGTTTATATTAATAAATAAATAAATAAATAAATATATATGCACACACATATATGTGCGTGCATATATATATATATATATATATATATATATATATATATATATATATATATATATATAACGAGGTTAATGGAAGAGTGCTCAATACCGAAGTAGATCAGGGTATACTTTTTATTTGTTTTACATAAGCAGTAATACGTTGCCACACATCATGAACATGTTTCGGTTAGCTATTTACCAGTTACTATACAGGCTATACAGCTTATACAAAAGTAAACTTTGGTTTCGTATGCTCGCCTGAAAAGGTCTCTAGTTACTGGTAAATAGCTGACCAACATGTGCTTATGACTGTGTAGCAACATATTAATGCTTATGTAAAAACAAAAAAAAAAGTGTATATATATATATATATATATATATATATATATACTAGCGGGGGTACCCGGCGTTGCCCGAGTGTTTGTTTCCGGGACGGAGGGGGGGAGTTTTAAAAAAATGTTATGGTAGGTAAGTAGGAAGGATCAAACCCGGAGTCATGAGTAAAAGTAGGAAAATAAAGTGTGAAAAAAAAACAAAAAAAAACATCTGCAACGTTAACAGTTCGGCCACCAAGAAAAGTCCATTCCAGTTGTTTAGGAAAAAAAAAAAAAAAACGACTACGGTAGGTCGGCGCGAACGTGAACATATATTGTGAATTGTCCAGCACACTAACCACTACGCCACCGAGCACTCCAGCTTAGTTTAGTGATTTTAAATAACTTCACATGAAAGAACTACGAAGCCAAACCGGTGTTCTCTTCTCAACTGTTCCTTGTGAACGATCTCCAAACGGTGTTAAGTGGTGGCAGGGGGAGGAGGAATTTATTAGAGAGAAAATATTTTACCACTTCCATTGATCTTAACCGATTTTGGCCGTGACTTCTCAGCAGAAAAAAGTATAGAAATCTAAGATTATCGAGGAATTCGAGAAATAATAAGCCTATAACACACCTCAGATATTGTTCTGCCGTTTGTGCATATTATATTTGCATGAAATATCTTGATTTTTAATCCTATTAATGTCAAAATCAGACGGGAAAAATGAGTCCATTTTATTTATATAGAAGAGAAGATAAAGAGAGAGAGAGAGTGAGTGAGATAGATAGATAGAGAGAGAGAGTGATATAGATAGATAGAGAAAGAGAGATAGATAGATAGATAGATAGATAGATAGATAGATAGATAGATAGATAGATTTGGGAGTTTTTCAATCTTTAATCCTATATAAAAATAAAACCTTTATTTTGAAGATCGACGACCCGTCTAGTTGAATGATTTTCTTTGCACTAATAACCATCCTGTAATACCAGGTGACTGATTCTTCAATGCACATTGGCTCACTAACACTAAACTGCACACAGTCGCTTTTTGCATTCATCTCGCCAATGTATGGGAACCAGTACATGCGTTCGAATTCACCATTAATTTAACAGGACAGTCCATCATACGTAACGTCTGGTGCTCATAGGTGTTAAATATGCTGGCACCATAAAAATTGAGGAGAAATTATTACAATTTCTTACTCTATTGCTGTAAATGGCAGAGTGGTTGGTGTCGATGGAGGGGTTTGGCGAATAAGCATCCACATCGTAATTTGCCTGTCGCGTATACACTGTAATTGTGTGTTATGTGCATGGCAGGAAAGTCACCATTTATAATGGCAAGGTCGACGCAGGCTTTTCAAAAGTAATTTGTATGACGTGTGTGTCATTTGCTTTGTTTTCGAGCACGTGTCCATGGATTTTTGCAGGAGAACCATAGTAGAATACACCTTAAGATTTTGATGCCGATCATCGTTACACTATGCATACACATCCTTATGGGTATCAGATCTAACTTATGTAGACGGAGGCAATGAATCACCTACACACCGGTTAATTGACATTGACAACCGGTGTCGATCATAGCGGGTACAATAAAGGTGTACATACGTCGATGCCTAAAGTTTTAAGATACTCTAAGATGGCCTCTACAGTGAGATTTACAAATTGGTGAGGTTTCGAAATTTGCCTGATCCATGTGTCAGAAAGACTGTCATACACATGATGATTTAGTGGTATGCTTTCTCTTTGCTGGTCATGCCCGTTCATCTTAGTATTGCCAACGTTATTCTTAGATGAGCT
This sequence comes from Euprymna scolopes, assembly GCF_053919585.1. Classification (NCBI taxonomy): domain Eukaryota; kingdom Metazoa; phylum Mollusca; class Cephalopoda; order Sepiida; family Sepiolidae; genus Euprymna; species Euprymna scolopes. The sequence continues at coordinate 190,108,103 of NC_136483.1, forward strand.
ATTCTTTACATTACATAAAGAGTCGAACACAGCGTTACCTTTGCTAAATCTTTCCGTGTGTCGGTCTTGCTTTGTCAGAGTTGCCTTTGCTGCGACACATGATTTCACCGTGGTTTTCCCGGTACCAGCGCTCACACTTATGTCCAAATGCTAGGCAATGGGATCTGCGAATGCTTGTGGTGCTTTCGTGCCATGGTCACGCTTGCCACAGTATGAGCATAGACCCTGTTTGTTTTCAGATAATAACTACTTGGTTCTCTGATATCATAAACGTGCATCCTTTATTAAAGAGTTCTTTATTAGTTTCCAAAATGATCGTTTCCCAGTTTTTTTGGTTTTTTTTAGGTTCAATGAATTGAAACACTTCTTCCAATAACATATCCTTATTTTTCTCCCGGAGAATGTCTAACTGGATAATAGGATCGGCGATGCCTCAAGTCAATACATCGCCTAGGATAGCATCGGTATAGTTGACGCTGTATTCGTAATTTGGCCATGTAACGACGAATGTGCATATATCTGCCTGTCCACGCAGGTGAACACCAAAATGCCGTACTGGTTCATTTTGTTTCATGAGAGAAAAACTGAAGAACGTCAGCATTTTGCTTCAGAATTATCTTTGCTCCCGTGGCTTTATGTCACAGTTATGTCCCTTGGATTTATTTTGGGAAACGATTTATGTGAGAGTAAATGTGCATATATGTAAACCCAACTCTTTCTAGTTTATTCTCCTTTTTTCTTACTTGGTCGCTAAAAATATAAAAGTTGAATACAGGGTATAACTAGTGGAACCTGAGGAAGATACACGCTTATTTTGTTTAGCATTTTGTATAATTTTCAATAATATATGTAACTATCTGGCAGCCCGGCGTTACCCGGTCGTATAATAAGCTTAAACATGATATTTTACTTTACGCAGATTTCGTTTGTATTATTATAGAAACACTCCTCTATTGATTATTATATATTGCGAAGAATAATTTGCTCAGTGAACTAATTCACAAAAGAAATTAAAAAAATAATAATGATAATGTCGTTCATCAAATTCCGTCTGTGTACAATATCACGTCAATTGATATTTGGATTTGACGATTAATGTTCTAAAAATTTCACTTATGATTGATGTTTAGTTTTAAAATATGCTAATGAAGAAATTATGTGCAGCGATTTTAAATAGTCTCTATTCTTTTATAGTAAATTGAACTCATTAATTAGAAAACAATTAAAATAAAATAGTGAGGTACACCAAGGTTTGAACTGGGGATCATTCAGTCTGTAGTTCAATATTCTACCACTAAGCTATATCTCCATATCATAATAAATCTGTTTTTTTAGAAGAAATGATTTGCTGAAATTTTATTATCACCCTTGTCGGTATAACGTAAAATAGTTCCCTGTAAAAATCGTTTTTTATCTATAAGAAAGATAAGACTATTTTAAGATCGGATTTTTTTTCGATTTGCGATACTTATCGGATGAATTTCTGTACGAAATATATCTAAGAACATTTCCAGACATATAAATGAGCTTTGTGTAAAATTTGTAAAAGATAGGCTCAGCCGTTTCCGAAACTATGAGGAAGGAACTCACACACACACACACACACACACACACACACACACACACGCACGCACACACACATATATATATATTAATATATATATATATATATATATATATATATATATATATATATATATATACAAAGTGACTTTTATGAATGTTCTAAATGTTCGCTAAGGTTAATTATATAAAGAAAATATTGTCTCATTTTTCAAGTATGAGAAATAATTGCTATTTTCAGCTAAATAGCCCTTAAATAATACAAATATATTCCTATTTGTTAATTAATAATCCAAACAATTTAATAATTTTAATATCCTCACGATATAAAGTAATTTACCATCTAAATAGTCTTTAAATAAACCAAACTAATGTCACTTTTATAAATCGATCTGATATTGCAATCCTTAAAGCTGTATTAATATTTCATTGAAAGTAAAAGAACATAACTGGAAAGTTTTCTTGACTGTTAACTGGGCTTCCAAGATTATTATATTCGAGTTTGGAACAATTCATATTTAAGTATATGCATTTTTATATATAACGACTTATTTATCGCAGTTTATTCTTTTCTTTCCTTTCCAAGTATATTTGCGAGTCTGAGTATCGATACGATCGCCGCAACCGGGTTCGGCCTTGAGGTGAACACGCAGAAAGAACCGGACTGTGCCTTTACAAGAAATGCCCGTCAAATATTTGAGTCTTTTAGTTTTTTAGATTTTCAAGGATACCTCGGTAAGTTGTCATACTTGATTGTTGCAGTGTTCGCAATTTTTAGATAAAGATTGATAAGTTGTGCTATTTGAATTATTCAGACTAATATTCACATCTTCGGTGTTACTCTGACGATGTAACGCCTTTATTTATTGCGTCATGTGCTCATATGGGCACGTGATGCAACAAATGAAGTTGTCACGTAAAAATCACTTTCAATAATAGGCTTTTGAATGCTTAAGTTAGTCCTCACTACAGGCAATACTATTTAAGAATAACATAAAAATATTTTAGACATCTATCTCATAGTTGACGGAACGAGAACAATATACATCGGTAAATAGAATAAAGATTCCAGTTCGAAATTCCGTGTAGACTCCCGAGTTTGGCTTAAAGATTCCCGAGTTCGACATGATCGGAGGTCATGTAGACCGAAGCCTTGTGATGAAAATAATAGTCTTAAAATCGAAATAATACAAATTACGATGGTCATTCTCAAAATAAAGTCTCCTACTTTTTACCTCAAAGAATTGAAGAGTTACGCGAATTGAAAGATGTACCATTAAAACGAGCAACGTTTTTGTGTTTCCGAATTTTTTTTTCTACATAGTCACCAGCATTCACTATGCACTTTTGCCAGCGATGAACGATGGCTGTACATGGACGTCTGGGGTACGCTTGCCATGCAAGGGTCGTTCCAAAAGTTAAGCCTCCTATTTTTTAATGGTGTTGCACATACCATTTTATGCAGTATATGCATCGGGTGTAGCATGTTACATACTATTCAAAATCGTGCAGTGTTTGCAATTATATTGACCACTTGCTCCCATTGATCTCAAACAGTCATATGGGAGAAATATAAACCATACATGTCTAAAGATATTTTCCATTAAAAATGTCATAAAGGTGCAAATACCTGCCTAGATTTTACAGCAGAAATTTATAATGAAGCATTAATAATGATTGAAAATTTGTGCTTAGAAATCGCAAAGTTTTCAACGCATTGGAAATGACATTATCAAATCGATCGGCTGCTACTTTGATTGACGTCGTGAACAAAATAACAACACTTGTGATCTTTTGTTGTATGTGCAAAAAAATGCACAAGATAACACTTAAGCAAAGATAGATTTATAACCAAATAATCCAAACTCTCAATAACAGGATTAAAGGAATTTTTTTCTTAAGTACGTCAGGAGAATCTGGTTAAACTTTCCTAATTGTTGGTCCCCCGAAAAAAGGAGGGTGGACCTGTAAATTCACCCTTGTCCGTTCGTCTATCCGCACTTTTCTCAATAACTACGCCTTAGAATTTTTTTTTTAAATCTTGCACGAACATTAAACATGATATGAGTAAAAAAAGTAAGAGAGCGGATTTGCCGGGGAAACTCCGGTTGCCTCCATAGAGGTGCATTTCGGGTCAAAATGGCTGAAATTGACACTTTGTGCTTATAAAAAAATTGTGCTTCGGATTTTTATAAAACTTTCTGAAAAGTTGTAACTAACTGATTTCTATATAATTTTGTTTCTCTATACTTCACGATAACTCTTGAGTGTGATCCCAGGGGCTCTTTTAGGGCTAATAAACACACTCCATTTTTTAGATTATTTTACCATATTTGTCCAAAATTTTCTGTGTATGTTTATTTAGCAGTTTTGCATGATGCTGAACTCAAATTTAAATATGTTAAGGCCTTGGGGACTTTTGGGGCTAAATGGGGGTGTAGTAAATGATGGACAAAAAAGAAATGACTATTTATTTTTTTGCAAATTTATATATGTTAAGGCTACAAACTGCACCGTTTGTTCATTTTCACCAGGATTTGACGTCCCATGGGTACTTGGGGATAAATGGGTAGGGGCAATGCTGGACTTAGTCACTTTTTATGCCTCGTTCACTGTGTACATGTGGGGACCATGCGTGCTTCCCTTGTTTAAATTCCACTACAAAATAATGTAGTCGTAGTTCTTGCATTATCCAGAATAGCTCCGACATCCCTATCAGATTAAAGAACTGTTCGTTCTGTTTTGAAATTATCATTAAACATAGAATTTATTGAAATTCTCATGTAAAAAATTATCAAAATATTAAGCATGCAAACTTATTAATTGGGATTGAATACACAAAATCTTTCCAGTCCCTTGATCGATCATTACAAGATTTGCGTAGAAATATCAGACCATTTGGGAATGCAGATTTAAGGCGAAGATTACCTGAAATCCCTCAACCAATCTCTAGCAGATGAAATAAATGCTTGCCTCAAATATTCTACTTTTTGCGACATTTGAGGACATTATATTCAACTACTAATATGTTTAGTTAAAAAACAATCGATCAGCTTAGATATTTTCACATTAATTGTTCGAAATTGGGAACGGAAAAGAACTAGTTGATTTGACTTCAGGGCGAATTTCATTGCCTCATAACTCTTGCTATTTAATAACATCAAAAGAAAAATATAGTTACAAAAATGTACTACCATATATTCAAATTTATTATAAGAATCGTTGTTGGCTGAATGAACTAGTTATTTTGCAGCCAAGATCAAAGACTTCTATAGACGTTACATACACATCCGTTGAAACTCTTGTCGAAGTAAACGAAGCGATTAATTACACAACAGAAATCTTTATTCTACTAGATTTGCTATAGATGTTACTGCACGTACTGTAATTGAAAATTGGCGCCAATCTTTATATTGTAATATATATCACCAGCCCAAGCTTTTCAATGGCACTCGGCTTGCAGTAAAAAGATTAATGAATAACATAGAAGCAAAAATCATGATTATATATATATATATATATATATATATATATATATATATATATATATATAGTCTATCTATCGAATATTGTTTCAAAGATGCTCACAGAAGACCAGTAAAAATTAATGTCATGACCAAGATGGGCATTAAGACAGTTTGAAAACTTCAATGATCCTCGTCACAGCCTCTTTCATTTCCTCAATTTCCGCATAATGACAGCCTCTGACGTATTCCTTGAAACCATGGCATAACCAAAAGTCACAGGGAGCAAGGTCTTGACTATAGAAGGGTGAGGAACTGTCCTGATGCCAATTTTGGTCATTACAACGTTATTTTTTCTGTCTTCTCTGGGCACCTTTGGTACAAACTTCGCACAAATCTTCTGCTTTTCAGTTCCTCACGAATAATTGTGTGTATAGTTCCCCCACTGACATACAAAATGTGTGCTTATTGTTTCTATAGACTCACAATCTAGGGAATTCTTTATTTGGCCAATCAACTTTGGTGTTCTCACTTCCTTACTACTTCCACGCCTCTAATCATCCCTTACAGACTACTTGCCTTCCTTGGATCTCTTATGCCACTCATAAAATAATGCTCGCTTCATACAAGATGGTCCAAAAGCAGTCTAAAGTATTTCACACGTTTTTGTGGCATTTTTCCAGGTTTAAAATATTACTTTATTGCAAATCGTTCTTCTAAAGTGTCCTCACATCCAGATTGCATTTGTGACGATCGGACTTTAGTAGAGTGTATTTCAGTTCTTGTAGCTGTTCCTTTGAACTTGAAATCATAAATATTCGTCCGTTATTTAATAACAACATACTGAATTTTCAAGCGTCTGCGACAATTTTCAATGTCTGTACAAAAAAACCCGAAAACTTATTGAAGACACATTGTATATACATATACATATATATATGTGTGTGTGTGTGTGTATGTGTGCGTGTGTGTGTGTGCATAAATAAATGAAAAAGTCTATATTCCAAATTTCAAGATGTTGTTCATCTTAATGTATATTTCTTTCATCATATTAAATTGTTCAATTCTTGACATTACCCGTTTCGTGTCGCAGAAACAATCATATAATTATTGATAGAAATTCACTGTTTAGAAGCAAGATACAAATGAAATTCAAAACATGAATGTTAAAAGATTTTCGGCGTATACTTTATCATGAAGGTTTAGACAATACTTTTAATTTAATTGTCATAATGATGCAATTGTCGAAGGTAGTGGTTGTATGATCCAGTTCAGTGTGTTAGCGCTTGATCATGTGTACATGTGGTAAAATTGATAGGAATCTACTGCTTAGAAGCACAGTGAAAATGAAATTCAAAACATGACGGTTAGTCTTTTTGTTAATATTTTTATGTACATGTAAAGATAATATTTGTTTAAGTAAAATCGAATAATAGATGAACAGAGAGAGCAAAGGGTTGCTCACAATTAATTAAACACTACAAAGTTACTGTAATTAATAAAAAAATTTTAAAAATATTTTGATAGTTGGATATCTTTAGAGAAAATGAATTATTATTGGAAAATTGAAATTTTGGATCCCTAATAAAATAAAGAGAAAAATAATGCGCATGTCTGATCTTTTTCATTTCAATTGTGCTTCTATACAGTGGATTTATATTAATTTTAACGTATGTGTGTGTGTGTGTGTGTGCGCGCGCGTGTGTGTGTGTGTGTGTGTGTGTGTGTGTGTGTGTGTGTGTGTGTGTGTGTGTGTGTGTGTGTGTGTGTGTGTGTTAGATAATTAAGCCTATATTTTTCTTTGTCACTCTTATCTTTTCATTCTTATTTGTTGAGGAAAGTTTGGGTAAACAAAGACGAATGATTTTTCCGCTATCGTATAAGATGAAACTTTTTGCTTCTTTTCAGCGATGTTTCCTATACTGTCCAAAGTTATCAAATTGTTTAAACAAACAATGCTGGTAGGCAACATGGCGTATTTCCTGCCTTTCTGGAAGCAGTGCCTTGCACAACAAAAGAATCTCAAAGAGTCAAGCGTAAGTCACTTTATTCGTAAAACAAGATATTCAATGAAATATAATTCATATTATTATCTTTTAATTCTAGGTTGTATAGTGTTATCATTTGTTTCGAGTTTTATAGTACTAAATAAATAATATGCTATATAGAATCAAATCATCTCTTTGTTAGATATGATACAAATCTACATCTGGTTGATGGACTACAATTTTGGAGTGGCACAATGTTCCGTATAAGAATTAGATTATGCTAAATATAGGTTAACAACTATGAGATACGTGATTGAGAAACGAGCAGTAGTGTAATTACTGCGAGTACAGGTTAATAGTAAAACGTCACAAAAAAGACAGACTAAACGTTCTCTCTTTCTTTCTGCGACACGAGGCAGACATTTACTGAACTCCTGTCCACTTGTGTAAACGGATTGGGAAAGTATTCATTGTAAAATTGTTTTCTGGTATCAAATGTGTCCATATCCCCAGTGGTATATTCTTATGATAAATATTGACACCTAAATAACGTATTTCTAGTTTGAGCAATATGTTTTAAAAATCGTCAATTTTTTTTTCAATTTTCACCCCAAACAATGCACAGTGCAACTTTGAAGTAAGCGGTTACTCACGGGGACATAAGGTAAAAGGATATTATGAAGGGAGGTGAGCAGCAACATGTCTGTTCACATTACACTTGAACTTCTGCATGTCAGTATAGTTGGGAAAGCAGAATCCCGGAAGAGGGTTCCAAAGTCTAGCAGTTCTGAAGAAGAAACTAGAAGGCTTTCTTGCACCTAGGGATCTCTACTGCGTAGGAGTGGGATTTAGCGGCCTGTCGGGTTTGTCGGGGGTATTTACGTCGAGGGAGTAAAAGTGCTTGTAGTTTGTCAGAGCATTCACCATTAAAATACTTGTAGAACAGGCAGAGGGATGCAACATTTTGTCGATGGGACAGAGGCTGAAGCTTAGATGACAGTACAGGACCTATAAGGTTGGTGACTCTCTTTTTAACTCTGTCCAGGAGTGAGAGACTAGTAAAATCCTTGTTTTTGAAACAGTTTTGTATAAACGTAAATATCGTTGACATTACAAAAGCTGAGACTGACAAGTCGTGTTTTGATTGCGCTATTCAGCTCTAGTTTTGTGCCAAACATTTCTATCAAAATTTTCCCCAAAATGTTAAAGTTATATTGTAAACATTGCCATTGTTCTTTGAGAGTCTTACACTAAACGAACTATAAATCCCATTGCTCAGGTATTTCATATACTTGACCGCTGTAATTTTTGGACTGAAGTTCATATAATAGTATAATTGCTTAGCTATTTTATATTCGTGGAAATTCTAAACGGTAAAATTCATTATGTGCAGATCTGAATTTTGGAGGATTATTCGTTTAGTTCATTGAAATTGGCTGTTTTGGTTCTGAAAAAGGCAACAATGCCATTGCTTTACTGGGTTTTGCAACTTCTTGACCTTAAATTCACAACTAACATAAATTGAGACAAATGCATTTAGGGCATTAGTAAGGTTGCTGCAAAAAATGTGGGCTCCATCTACCGTGCTAAAAAATTACTCACAGCAGAGAGTATCCCATATCTCCACAAAGCCATCATTCGCCCATACATCTAGTTTTTGCCAGATCTGTACTAGTGTTATACAGAGTCCCCTAAAAAGTTTCAACTCTAATAGGTCCAGCCTTATCAGGTCCAACTTTTGTCACATCGCCACAATGTCTTTGTGTCAGTTTTACAAAGATTTTAATGATAATGTCTCCGATGAACCGCAATTACTTGTATCCCCTCGACGTACATACTCCCAACTAACCCGACAAGTAGCAAAATCCCTTTACTGTTTAGGTTACTTTAAGCAGGACATCCTTCTACTCTAATAGTTTCTTCCTTCAGCCTGCTAGACTGCTATAATGTGAACAGACATATTGTTGCTCGACTCCGCTCAATTCTCTGTTAGACACGATCCCAAATAGTTCTGTACTTCTGTAACTTGATCGTTACGCTCGATCCGTGTTCGTAACAGTCCAAACCTCTCGAACCCCCACGCCGTCTGGTACCGTCGAAAAGGAACATCTAAAAAATATAAGTAAATCCGACTCGGCTTTTTTTGTTTCAGCAAAAGGCATTTATTGACATACCTTTTCAAACAACACCTGCTTCCTTTTTTGCTTACTTTTTAACAAAACCCTGCCGTCTCGATACCTGCTTAAAATTCTCTTGTCGTCATCACGGAGCTACATGTCCATCTCACCCGCCGCGTTTTCCTTTCTGCTCATCGCCACACGATGCATTTTTTCTGACGCAAGCCCGCGCACACATGCTAATTAGCATATGCGCTCAAACGCTGCAGCTGCTGCTGCTTCTGTTAATACCTTCGCTAGCCATCTATCCGTCGTTTGCTGCTGATATTTTTTACACGCGCTCATACGTGCTCCGTTACAGTTTTAAGTGACTGTATGTTTTGTTTAGAGTAAAAATAAGTTTTAAAAAAAAATGGATCATTCGTTTGGTTCACTAAAATAAGCTGTACCGGCTCTGAATTAGGAAAAAAAACATTGGTTTACGGGGTTTTGCGCCATCTTGTTTCGTTTATTTTTTTGGTAAAGTAAGATACATGCACACAGTAAAATATTTGTGTGCGTATTCAAATAATTGCCTTTGGTCAAAATTAAAATTCCAGGTTTTTGGGATGGTGTGTGGCTGGGAACATCCTCTAAAATAATAATAAAAACCTTTGTGCATAAGAAATTGTTTTTTGTTTTTTTTTATTTTTTGTGTTTTTACTCTAGATGACATAGAAATAATATTCATCCAATCTTCTTTTCTTGGTTGCAGGACCGAACAAATGCATTCCAGATAATGGTAAATTCACAAATTAAAGGATACGAAAAAACGGACTGGAAACGTGACCGGACGATGAACTTAGAGACTGTTTCCGATTGGAAGACAAAACGAGGTACGAAACTTTTATTACAATTGCATTTTATCTACTACGAAGAAACATAGGTTTTGTTATGTCGTCCAAACGTCGTATTATAATAACTACGGTTATGACAACAGAAAATCCTTATCATTGTTTTGACTCTCGAGTATATATCCGACATAGTTAGACACAGTTAATCAACTGAGAACCACATCACTCTATATAAAAGCATATAAGATATCAACGGATACACGCTCGAGAGTCAAAACAATGGAAAGAATATGCTGTTTTTCTAGCCTTAATAATAACTCGAATGACCAATATAGTAATATAGGTTTTATTACCATAAATGAACAACGCAAGTTGTTGAACCATCTTGTAATGCATATGAATATACTTATCTTATTATTTTGGAGTCTTTCTTTATTCGACGTTGTTGCACTTTTGCAAAGTTACGTTATTTCGTATATCTCAAACGTTTTATTTTGGGGCGTGTTCAGTGTAAGATTATGTAACGAGAACGAGTACTGATCTATTGTGAGAAGCAGGGAAGATTAGGGCATCCCTGTCCCTTTTTGCCTCATGTCATTTTCTGTTCATACGCGTACTTTTCTTATTTTTATAAACAATATTCATGCACGCCTAACTCCTGATTTATTAGTCCTTTGAATTGATTAAGGTTATCGTCTTGTGGCGTATTAATCATATGTAGAATTTGAAATTTGCCTATTGTTACGAGGCAATATTCGTCTAACATACGGGAAATTCATTCTCGACTAGACGAGAGAAATGAGATTTTCACCTATTTAAATGTGTATTAAGGTCGGGTTCAGATCTTCGATTATTGCAGAATAGTCAAAACGCCGTAAAAAGAAAGAAACAATAGGTTTTAGGAGTATTAAGGTTTTCCGAAAACACATCAATTCTTAGCATAGCGCAATTGTATATATCACTTATTATATATATTGTTTTTTTTTTACATAGGCATCACCGCTTATCAAGGCCAAGAGACCACTCAAGGACAAGGGTTAAAGAGTGTACAGTAGAAATTGGACAATATAGTAATCGTTAATAATGGAAGTTCGGTAAATATGTTAACTTATATGAAACGGCTCATCGAAAACTTGTTTACGTTAGACTTGAAAACAACCGTATTGTAGTCAGCTGGAAAGCAGAAAAACAGAAGACAATTCCATAGGCGTGCAGTTCTAAGAAAGAAGCTTTGCTCATGGAATCTACGTTTAGGTTTAAGTACAGATAAAGAGTGGGGGAAATTAGTGATAGTGTTTTCTGCTAGACGGATCTTTCTTGTGAACGTTTGGCGAGGGAGACCATAGATTGGAGCTCAGACGAGCACTTTCTATGAAAATAACGATGAAGCAGAGACAAACTCGCAATATCTCCTCTGTGAGAAAGAGGTTGCAGGGAAGAGAAAAGGACATCCCCTACGAGGCTACGAAGTCTATTTTGAACTCTATCAAGGCAGGATAAGTCCTTTCTAGCAGCTCCTGCCCAGATGTGGCAACAATACTCCGTCCTTGGATGTACCTGGCTCTTATGTAGATAGAGAATTGCATCAGCAGTGATATATCTACTGGATCGATAGAAGGATCAAACCATTTTTCCAGCGGCCTTGGCAACGGATTTAATGCATGTGTTCCATTTAAAGAGTAAAGGTCAAGCCCAGAAGCTTGTTAAAACATGAGGCCTCGCCAAGACGAGAGCCATTCATTTCAATTGATGCCGGATAGGGATCAGAGCGTGATGATGTAAAGATAAAATCTTGGTTTTAGATGCATTAAAAGTAACAAGCCACCTCTTTCCCCATTGTACTACTTGCTCAAGATCAGAGGAGAGACAATCAGAAAGAACTTGGTCGTTTAGGATCTTTGATGTGCTACCATAGATGGTAGTGTCATCAGCATAAATGTCTGTGAATGATGTAAGGATGTGATTTGGAAGATCATTAATGTAGATCAGGAAAAGAGTTGGGCCCAAGATGGACCCCTGAGGGACTCCAGCATTAATACTGAGAGCTTCTGATTTCTGCCCATCAAACACTACTCTTATGAACTAGACTTCGTGGTTTAGTGGGGGATGCCCTTTTCTCTATCCTGCAACCCCTCTCCCACAGAAGAGACATTGCGAGCCTATCCTTGTTTTATCGTTATTTTCATGGCAGGTGCTCGCCTGAACTCCAATCCCTCGTCCCCCCTCGCCAATCTTTCACGAAAAACACCCGTCTAACTGAATCCACCGTGAAAAATTCCCCCCACTCTTTATCTGTGCCTAAATCAAAACGCGGATTCCGTGAACAAAGCTTCTTTCTTAGAACTGCACGCCTCTGGAACTCTGTTCCGTCTGCCTGCTTCCCACCTGACTACAACTTGGATGTCTTCAAGTTCAACGTTAACAAATTCCTAATGAACCGCCCCCTTCATCAAATCTCCACATTAACGTAATGTACTTGCAATAACCCTTATCCCTGAGTGGCTTCCGGGCCTTGATAAGTGGTGATCACTGTGTAAAAAAAAAAAAAAATTTCAAAAGTTAAAAAAAAAAAACAGTAATTTGGGTGAGATTAGCTAGAATCGAAAACAAAATATTTAGTTCGCCAGCCGTGTTTCCTACCGTTTAAGCTACTCTGACAGACAGATGACAAAGGATTTAAAAGTAAAAATTCTAGCTACCATTGAATCTGTGTATGCTTAAAACTGATAGAAATATGTCGGCAAGTTGAAATGAACATTTTGCATTTCAACTTGCCGACATATTTCTGTACGTGTTATTCATTCATCCAAGCAAAGATTTTATTTGTTATAAACCTTCCTTATTCTATGATTACTATTTTCTACTAATTTCAGTGTTATGTGATCAGTAGTTTAAGAGTTTATTGGTTAAACAGACACACATAAATCTACTGTTTATATGTATATATATACATATATATATATATATATATATATATATATATATATATATATATATATATATATATACATGCGTATATATACATATAATATAAAGCTGAATGTCTGTGTGTGTGTGTGTGTGTGTGTGTGTGTGTGTGTGTGTGTGTGTGTGTGGTCAAGAATAGGCTCATATATGGTTGACTATTTAAAAAAAACTAATTACATATAATGATAGAAGATGTATCGAGACACAGGAATCGGTATGTTTGATCTGGCAGAACGGTCGTTCATTAAAATTGTGGGGTCTGCATTCGCAGCTGGTCCACAAAGTATGGAAATAAAAAAAAAAAAATTTTAAACAAAAAAAAACGTTTACAAGTGTTTTTGATATAGGTGTACATTAGAATACTTTGATAAGTATGTTTTAACTTAAATAGGAATGGTATAATACAATTGTGGGGTCTGCGTTCGCGCCTTGCCTCCATAGAATGGAAATAGGCACAAACTTTAAAGACTTTTCATATCTATCAGCGTAAGTATACTTTGATAATTATGTTTCAGTTTAAAGAAATATGGTATAATAAAATTATGGAGTGTTCGTTCGCACCTGACCTCAATAGAATGGAAATATGTCACAAAGTTTAACAAGGTTTTTTTTTAATATTGATCCACAGAATATTGTGATAAGTGTTTCAGTGTGAACAGGTATGGTATAATAAATTATGGGTTTATCTATTTTATTTTTACTTTCATCATATTTTGCTTTGGTTTTGATACCCCCAAATTCAACCCAAATTTACAACCCTTCCTTTTCATAACCTATCATACTTTCATAAATCAGAGTCCATTTTATGTAGGCTATTTTTAAACCCAGTCAACGACGGGTACTTTTGCTAGTATATATATATATATATATATATATATATATATATATATATATATATATATATATATATATATATATGGGGGTATGTGTGTGTAGGGTGTGTGGGGGGTGTATAGAAGAGAAGTAACATGAAAATATTTCAAAAATTTGTGTGTACGTGTATTCGGCTCTTTCGATTATGCTAATATGACATGCTCTCTTCTCTCTTTCTTCCTAGTTATCATAATTTCTCTCTCTCTCTCTCTCTCTCTCTCTCTCTCTCTCTCTCTCTCTCTCTCTCTCTCTCTCTCTCTCTCTCACTCACTCATTTTAATTCTTATCTTTGCGTGACAATGCGTTTCCATATGACCATGTCGTTATCGGGAATCATGTCCATCCTCTCTACATTTTATGCAATTGCGTAGATACCACGTCAATTTAATCAAAGCAGTGGCTTATCACCTGTCATAATTAAAGAGGCTCTAGAAAGATGACAATACAACAATTCTATCTTTATACACAACAGAACAACGTTTTAGTTGAAATCTCAACGCCAAGGCTATTAACATTGAATATTCCCTTTATAAAATATTGCATGTTGATAGATATTCCTATTATATATTTTGCTAATAGGCCTCTCAGCGTTGCCCGGTCATAAGATATGCTTAAATATGATATTATAATTTATGCATTAAATTATTATAGGGCTAATACTCTATTGATTATTATATTGCACCTAATATATAGCAGTGATTTTGAAATTATCATCAGCTAGAATCGAAACTAAAACATTTAGTACCCCAGTCTTAGTCGTTAAATAGATATGAGAACATTAAAACTTAACGTATATGAATATATATTTTAGCTTGCATAACCTTACGCCTGCCAAGTTTATATCTTTTTAATTCTGACCCCTTAACTTCAATTTGTTTCATAGGTTCAAATTCCTTATATGTCAAGTTTCAAGGCTGAAGAGTAAAAATTAACAGATACGTTTGGTAGAAACCGTTTCTCAGACAGATAGACAAAGAAAGAAAAAATATGTACAAAATACTAGAGATGGATTTTGACTCCGAAATATATTTAAACTATAAATTTCAAACAAGTAAAATATTCGTTTATTTTCGTAGTATTGCGTTGTGATTCGGCTTTCAAACGCACCTGATAAGTATTTTATTTTCAAATTAAATCAACGCCTCTATAACGGAACTCACACCTTTAACGTTAATCTAGCGTAGCCAATGCACCGTTCCGACATTTCAACATACAACCGTTGAGAGACAACGCGCAGATCTTTACTAACTGAGTTTTCTTCATTCAACTTCACAACATGGCAAAAAAAAGAAGAAAAGAAAAAGAAAAAAGTCGTACAAAATATTAAGGATGGTATTTGACTCCGAAATATATTTAAATTATAAATTTCAAACAAGTAAAATATTTGTTTATTTCGTACTATTGCGTTGTGACTTGGCTTTTAAGCGAATCTGATGCGTATTTTATCTTATTCAAATTAAATCAACGCTTCTTTAACGGATCTTACACTCCTCACACACACACACATATACATATATATGTATGTATGTGTATGTGTGTGTGTGTCTGTGTCTGTGTGTGTATGTGTTTATTTCTTTTTACGTTTTTTGTTTTCTCGTTTTGCTTATAATCACAGACAAACAAGCTCCAATATAGTAAGTATCGCCATGATTTTTCCTCCGTTGAATTCCAGGTCTAACAGACGATGAAATCTTGGCGACGTGCATGGTTTTTGTTCTGGCTGGTCAACATACAACGAGTACAACTTTGGCACTTTTCGCTCACAGCATTGCACAAAGTCAAGAAATCCAGGAAAAATTGTTTGATGAAATAAACGCTGTGTTAGGACAGGTGAGTGCAGTGTCTTCGTTGGAATGCAAATTGAACGTATTTTTTTATATATATAAAATAGTCAACTAACTACAGTGTAACATAGCGTAAACGCACGTACATAAAAGCCGATTCATGTGCAAAATGACGTCACGGAAAAGTAAAAAGACTATAAAAAGAAACAGGATCACGTTAGAAACGTGCGTGGCGCCACGGTAGTAACAAGAAGTCACACGTGGCGAGAAAATAAGGAAATAAATGTTTTTGTTAAATAAAGTTGACTTATTACTCGTCTCATGTACATTTGCGACTGAGTTTACAACGGGTTGGGTCTACGTGCGTAAACGTGTACTACGTTACGACAGTGTTATTACTACATGGTGACCCATAAATAGAGACTTAGGAATCGTTAATAAATATTTACATACTTTTTCGTCAGACAACATTTCATTATAGCCCACGAAGTTTATATATATATATATATATATATATATATATATATATATATATATATATATATATATATATTATTATTATTATTATTATTATTAAATAAGTTTACAAGGTCGCGACAGTGGACATGCTAATATTTCGGACAGATGGTTGGTGAAAACCACAAGTCCTTGTCAAGCGACTTAAAAATGTTTGTCTTCCACAGAAGAAAGCCATGTGTGTGTATTTATATATATACGAATATATATATATGCATATATATATATATATATTATGCATTATATATACATATATATTATGTATTTATATATATACAAATATATATATATATATATATATATATATATATATATATATATATATATATATATATATATATATATATATATATATAAGAAAATCAATTAACCTCTGTAAATTAGAATTCACAGCAATTTATTATTCGACAATGAATACAAGTTTCAAAGAATGACTCTTTTCCTCAGAGGAAAAAAATATCAAGATAATATCTATAGGCAATCCATAATTTTACTTGTTAGCACATAAATTGAAAACTTCAAAATATGAGAAAAGTCATATTTATATAAAAGTTGATAATAATAAAAATAAAAAAAATAAATGTGAGGTTGATAGATTGTAATCTACGAAACAGTAATTCTTCCACTATTTGTCAGAAACATCAATCATGGAATGTGGGAAATAAAGGACCAAATATAGAGAAGCGAGAGGTATGAGGCTACCAAAAGTAAACCAACTGTCCACGTCCTACTCTCTTAAGTAACATTCACCAATCTGTGTATTTTAATGAATGTAGGAGTGAGTGGTAGACAATGAAAGAAGTGCTCGCGATCCCGGAGAGCTCTAAAATTGACTAAAATGTTACATTTTGTAACCTCTTTTATTTTGTTTGAAGTCGCTCCCGGGCAATGTCTCGTAACCCTGCTATTATTTAATTATTTGTAAGAATTTGAATTTCTCTATAAATGTATGTTCCTTAGGATCCGCCAGATTATGACAACATTCAGAAGTTGACTTACTTGGATATGTGTTTATCAGAGACGATGAGGAAATACCCGGTGGCCACGATGTAAGTCTTTTACTTTTTGCCTTTTTCTTCGGCTCGAGGGTCAGAGGTAAAGATGTTTTCATAATCGTTTTCGGGGGTAATTGTATTTTTCTCTTATTTACCCAAAACACAGCACAGTTCCACTTGGAGGTAAGGAGGCAACTATTTAGGACAATATCTATAGAGGCACTATGTAGGATGTTAAGCGCATTACATTTGAACTTCTGCATATCAGTACAGTGTGAGAAGCAGGAAACCGCAAGAGAACTCTAAAGTCTAGCAGTTCATGGAAAGAAACTATTAGAGTAGAAGGCTTTCCAACTTCTAGGAATCTGCACAATGAATAGGTGGGATTTTGCTACTTTTCACATTAGTCGAAGGCGTTCGTTAAATCACATTCCGTTAAATACTTGTCAAACCGGCATAGGGATGTAACATTGGAGTTTGTGTGATAGTGTAGTACCTGTTTAAGAGTTAGATACTAGTGATAGATTTATGAGCAGTTGTCTTCTGACAGGGAAGCTTTTACATAGATCGCACATACACACATACAAATATCTCACCTGCTCTTGTCGTGATTCCCGTTTTAGCCGACAGACGGCGTTCTACTTCCTGTTCCGTCTTTTTCTATATTTTCTATATTTCCATTCGAACCGTCCATGTAGTGAGACACTATATGCACACACCTTGACAAGGCAACACCTCCGTTTTAAGATATTAGAGAATACATGTGTATACTTAACGTAATATCGCATACGCAATGAACATTCAATGCATATTTTATGGGACTTTAGTGATCCCGCACACAGAAATAAATAAGCTGTATATTTTCTGTGTAGGTCTTCTTCCCAGCTCTGAGTGTACACTTGGCACATTTATTCAGACCAAACTTCATTCGTATCTCATTGGAGAAGGTATGTACTACCAGCAGAAGCTGGTGCAGATCCGTGTCAGAGCTGGCATACATTTTAAGATCATCCATGAAGAGTAGATGGTTTACTTTCTTGCTTGGATCTCGATGGCGTCCCTGACTGAAATTGTAAGGATCTAGAAAAGTACGAGCCTTATAAATACGTTGGCATTGAGGAAAATGACAACATACAACATGCCCAGATAAGGGAGAAGATAGGCAAAGAGTATATACGCCGTGTGAGGAAGATCTGCAAAACACAGCTTACAAATAAAAATAAAATTATTGCCGTCAGCCAGCTTTCCATGCCAGTAATAGCATATATTTTTGGTATCATTGACTGGCCACAAAAATACATCAACCGGCTAAATGTCAAAACACGGAAGTTACTAACGCTTCATAAAATCATATATAGAAATCAGTGTCTACCAAGACTATTTGCCCAGGGAAAAAGGAGGACTAGGGCTCTCAGAGATCAACCACCAACATAGGGCAACAATAGTAAGCACAGGCCACTATCTGAGAAGCTCTCAGAACCCCACCTCTCAATGGTATATGAACATCAAGACACAAGAGTCAGCAGAACAACATCAGTCACCCAGCTGGCCAAGCATTTTGGTCAGTGCTGTCTCACAGATGTGGCTGAAATACTAAACAAGCCTGCTACAGAAATAGCAAGAAAGAGTCGGCAGAAATATACAGAGACCTTCCAAAAGAGGAATGTTATAGAGTGGGACCAATGTCAGTGTGCAAAGTATTTTCTGAGATAACTGTCTCAGGAATACATATACAAAGAAGGTTCCTTGACTGGCTCAAAAGGGTTATAATGGCTGCTGAAGAGCAGAGATTGATGACCAATGCAACCAAGAAGATGGCAGGTCTCACTAATGACAACAAATGTAGATTCTGCCACACGGAATTGGAAAATGTGAGTCATCTAGTATCAAGTTGCAAGGTCCTTTTACGAGACATGATGGAGTATGTAAGTACATCCACTGGACCATCTGTAAAAAAACATCCAATGTAGCAGCAAATCTAGGGAACATCAACCTGAAAGACAGTTGGAAATGACTTATATAACATACATTACGACCATGTAATCCCTATTGCCACCTGCCTTGAAAATGCTGCTGTGAAACATGACATAGTTAAATGGAATAAGTCAGAGAGAGTTGCAACCTTAGTTGAAGTGAGTGTCCCTAATGATAGAGGTCTGAACAGAGCTTAAAGAGAGAAACAGACCGAATATCAAGGGCTCATATATGATATGAAAAAAAAAACTCGAATCTTAGACAGATATCAATCAAACCAGTTATTATAGGTGTCACAGGACTTATGAAGAAGAACCTGAAGTCCTACCAAACTAATATTCCTGGTGAACCAAGTGCAAAAGAGATCCAGGCAATTGCACTTAAGGGAACAACGAGGATACTAAAAATAGCTCTCGGTTGATTTTAATAAAAAGCAGGTCAATGTTGGCAGCTGGTTTGTGCTGCTCCATACCCAACGTTACAATCTTCTAAAGAAGAAAATAAAAAAGATAGAAAATGGAGCTATTAAGTCTGACATAGTGATATGGGACAAGAGAGAGAAAGTTGCAACCCTAGTTGAAGTAAGCGTCTCTAATGATGTTAGCCTTAGAAGAGTAGAGAGTGGAAAAATAACAAAATACCAATGACTTATCATGAAAAGAAACTGGAATCTTAAGATATCCATCATTCAAGTAATTATAGGAGCAACCGAGCTAATGAAAAAGAATTTTAAAAAATATTTGGCGAATATAACCGGTTAACCAAGTGCAAGAGAAATACAAACAATTAGACTTAAAGGGATGGTTAGAATCTTAAAAGGTCTCTCGGTTGGAATAACTAAACTAAGGGATGAGGATACTTTTCCCTAGAAGTAAACCCTAAATATTCAAAATCACATAGTATTCTCTGCCCAAATAAGATCTTTCTATGGCTAACTTGCATTAGCTTTTATAAGGAATGGTGCACCTCCTCCAAGTGATGTTTCCTCAATTAGCACCACGAAGCTGGATACTCCACCAGACTAGATGAATTCTTGTCCTGGAATCCAGTAAGAACAAGAGACCAAAACAAAAGTTATACTACAACATGAAAATAACTAATTGAGAGAAGGAAATTTATGTTGTCAATTTCTTTACCGACTCAGTGTTTAAGAGATATCTTTAATGAACATTCGAATATTTATGTATATCATGTAGAGCTCAATTGTTTGACCCAGGTAATGGGCACCTTGATTTCTGAGAACTGCGACTTAAGTGCAATAAAACAAATTTATGCACAAGAATATATACGCAGGATCATTTCCTACTCACATATACGCGTGTACACAAAACGCTCTCTTATATTTTCGCTTTCTATAGTTAAATGAAACACCTTATGTGTATTTATGTTACTCGATCCTTACGTTCTTCTTTTTAACGTTATCCTTTTAAATGTCTTTTTAAATGTACTTGGTAAACTTGCTCTTTAATCTTGATCTTCATTCATACTTACTCTGTCGTTATCGACGCCATCCGCTACATATTCAACAATACTTCATGCATGGGTAAATGCTGACTTTGCAAAGATATACGATACTATCAGGTGCGAGTAGTTTTCTAGCACGGTAGAAGGAGCCCACTTCCTTTGCAGCAACCTAGACAATGTCTTTAATGTTTAGACTGGGCGCCATTCTCTAAGGTTTCAGCCATTTCTTCAGATATGTGTACGTTCTTTTTCTTCTTGTGTCTGTTATAGAACGTGATGTCATCAGCAAATATACACATCGCAATAACTATTTTCTCAGGAGGTCGATTATAAATATAAGGAATAATAAACGTTCAAGAATCGACCCCTGTAGCACACCCGTATTTATATCATGTTGTTCAGACGTATGACCATTGAGGATAATCTAAATGTTTTTATTGTTTAACGAGGATTTGAGTATGTTAAGTATTCGTCCATTAATATCGTATTATTTCATCTCCATGAAAAGAACTACGTGCCAAGCCCTGTGAAAAGCTTTAAATATATCAAGAACTACTGTTCTGTCCTGTAATATACCTAATAAAACAGGCTTGTATAAATCCATAGTCTCGGTCGGAAAAATGTTTAGTAGTTATAAGGTGGAAGAATAGTGCTTGATTAATTAAGGGCTAAAAACTTTTGGCGAAAAGAGGAAAGATACTAGTGGGGCTTGAAAACTGGTATATCAGAAGCAATTTTTCAGCAGTTAGGAAAGCAAGATTTGGAAAGGCTTAGAGTTTGGAGGGAACAGAGTCAAGCTCAAGTATTTTTGTAACATTATCACCGTATCTAGGTATTTTATGATATCACCAATATGATATGTGGGTATTTTATGATATCACCAATATGATATGTGGTTATTTTATGATATCACGAATATGATATCTAGGTATTTTATGATATCACCAATATGATATCTAGGTATTTTATGATATCACCAATATGATATGTGGGTATTTTATGATATCACGAATATGATATCTAGGTATTTTATGATATCACGAATATGATATCTAGGTATTTTATGATATAAAGAATATGATATCTAGGTATTTTATGATATCACGAATATGATATCTAGGTATTTTATGATATCACGAATATGAAATCTAGGTATTTTATGATATCACCAATATGATATGTGGGTATTTTATGATATAACGAATATGATATCTAGGTATTTTATGATATCACGAATATGATATCTAGGTATTTTATGATATAAAGAATATGATATCTAGGTATTTTATGATATCACGAATATGATATCTAGGTATTTTATGATATCACGAATATGATATCTAGGTATTTTATGATATCACGAATATGATATCTAGGTATTTTATGATATCACGAATATGATATCTAGGTATTTTATGATATCACGAATATGATATCTAGGTATTTTATGATATAAAGAATATGATATCTAGGTATTTTATGATATAACGAATATAAGAAAGGGTAATTTTCAGATTATCGAGTGTAGTTTCTGTTCGCAAATGGAACTTTGGGAGGGAGAGATTTGTTGGGTCAAAAGTGGAGTTAGAGGCAAACGACCGGGCGGGTGAGTCAACTTTCTCGGTTGCTGTGCAAAAAAAAAATAATGGTTGTTGGATAGTGGAGGAATTTTTTATTATTTACCGAACAACTTTTCCAGAAATCTCAAGTTCCTAATTTCTACGATCCAATGCGTTTTCTGGTTATTTCGATGCCTTCTGTTGGCTGCTATTACTCCACTTTGCGATTATTTCTAACTTCTGTAAACTTTTTTCTATTTATACTTGACTTATATTCGATAAATTTGCGGAATGAATGCCTTAGAGCAATCAGAGATGAACAAATAAAGAATGAGATGACGATGGTTTATATTTCTACAATTTCGTAATTATCAGTTGATTTTTTAAACGGAGGAATTTAACTAACTTTGTTCTTTCAAGAACTTAAAATGATAAAACTTGGTAAGAACTAACTTAAATTCGATGTTGCTATAATCGTAATTATTGCTTTTCCGGAAAACCTCGAGTATCCATGCTGGTGATTACATAAAACACATATCTCTCGTTTATATTATAAACTGATATGCTGATGTCATTTTTCCCATGGATTTTTATAGAATCAACCGAGAAGTCAGAAACGATTGTACCATAAACGGTGTTAAATTTCCGGCAGGCATGAACATCACTATTCCTGTCACTTCTGTACATAACGACCCTAAATTCTGGCCAGATCCTGATACGTTCGATCCGGAAAGGTAAGTTGAATATCCAGATTTTCAAAACAAAATTATATCTTATTCCTCTGTACGGAAAACCCTCCCAAAATACAATCCATGGAATCATTAATAACATCCACAACCCTTTCCGCAATAAACTCAATTAGATAAAAATAAACTTTGGTAAATGCTTGGCATGTCTAATAGATTTTAGACATGAATGCTGAAAAATGTTTGTTATAATTATATGAGATGACACTTTGATGCTCGTTTAGTAGGACCGGTGATCCTGATCGGATCTTAACAACTCCAATTCTTATTGCTGTCTTAAAGATAATGTCTCCTTCTGAGATGAAGAACTCCATCACAGCCCAAATAAAGAGAAATATGTTATAGAATTATTGATGATTTTGTATTTCGTATCTTAGTGTGCTTATCATTGTTTATGGTGATAAAACAAAGATTGTTGGATATGAATAGTCGAAACTCGGTCGACAAGACATAGACTTAGTTTATTAAAAAATTTTTGAATTGCAGAAAAATTTTTGAATTTTATTTACGATTCCTTGAATGGATTTTTTTTCATCGCCCTATACCTTCGAGTGTTGATGGTGGAACCTATTCTAGTTGTTAATCGGGCTTGCGCTTGTAAGGCAATATAGGCATAGTTGCAGTTGGCGGCCGCGAAAGTGGATTAAAAAAGCAAAAAAAGTAGTTGCACGTTTATCAACCTTATCAAGAACTTTAATATCATGATTTATCATGATTCCCAAATCAGTCAAGATCACGCCTTTAGTAGCTTTTATATTCGACCTTTAATTGAAGATGTTTGTTGACGAAGTTGTTAAGTTGATTCAAAAGAAATTAACTCGGCATGAATACAAATAAATCTACAAAAGAAATGTATTTATTATCCGGTGCCGTGACACTGTCTGTTTAATCTTAGCTAAACATCCTTGTTTAATCCAACAGAGTCCGCATTAGATTGACAAATATTAGGTAAGGGTGTTCATTTTCCTGAGATATTCAACGTGTGCTTACCAGCATACACACAGCGTCTACTATTCCTAAATGGTCATTCATCTTGTAATACCTGGAATCACCCTCGCTTAACTTCGGTGATATAATGAGCACACAAGGTCCAACGTAATTACGTCGTTCAAACAATAAAACAATGACCTCTAGCGTTTTATTCAAACATTACAATCACACAATAAAACGATGATTTGTAACATTTCATTCACACATTACAATAAAACAATAAAGCAATGATTTGTAACATATCATTTCCCCACGATACAATCACACAATAAAACGATGATTTGTAACGTTTGATTCAACTATTACAATCAGACAAAAAACGATGATTTGTAACGTTTTATTCAAACATTAAATAACACAATAAACTATTACTTTACCATTTTATTCACACATTACAATTACACAATAAAATGCTGATTTGTAACGTTTTACTCAAACATCAAAATCATGCAATAAAATGATGATTTGTAACGTTTTATTCAAACATTACCAGCCGCAATAAAACGATGATTTGTAATGTTTTATTCAGACATTACAATCACACACGTTTTATTCAAACATTACAATCACGCAATAAAACGATGATTTGTAACGGTTCATTCAAACATTACAAGCACGCAATACACCGATGATTTGTAACGTTTGATTCACACATTACAATCACACAATAAAACGATGATTTGTAGCGTTTTATTCCCACATGACAATCACACAATAAAACGATGATTTGTAACGTTTTATTCAAACGTTGCAATCATACAATAAAAAATGATTTGTAAAGTTTTATTCAAAAATTAAAATCACACAATAAAACGATTATTATTAACATGTTATTCAAACATTACGATCACGCAATAACTATGATGTGTAAGGTTTTCTCCGAACATTACAATCACGCAATAAAACGATGGTTTATAGCGTTTCATTCACACATTGCAATCACAAAAATATGATTTATAACGCTTCATTCTAACGATGATTTGTAACGTTTTATTCAAATATTACCATCACGACATAAAACGTATTATGAACATATTAAAATCACACAATAAAACGATGATTTGTAATGTATTATTCAAACATTAAAATCGCACAAAAACGATGATTTGTAACGTTTTATTAACACATTACAATCACACAATGAAACTATGATTTGTAAGATTTTATTTAAATATTACAATCGCACAATAAAACGACGATTTGTAACGTTTTATTCGCACATTACCATCACGCAATAAAACAAAGATTTGAAACGTTTTATACAGACATTAAAATCACGCAATAATACGATGATTTTTTAACGTCTGATTCAAACATAAGAATAACACAAACAAACGATGATTTGTAACGTTTTATGCTAACGTAACAATAACACAATAAAACGCTGATTTTTTACGTTTTATTCACACATTAATAACCATTGGTGGTAACGTTTTATTCACACATAATAATCACACAATGAAACGATGATTTGTAACGTTTATTCAAACATTACATCCACACCCTACAACGATAATTTGTAACGTTTTATTGACACATAATACAATAACACATAACGTTTTATTGACACAATACAATAAAACGATTATTTGTAATGTCTAACTCACACATTACAATCACGCAATAACACGAAGATTTGTGACGTTTTATTCACACATTAACATCACACATTAAAACGATGATTTGTAACGTTTTATTCACACATTAAAATCATTCAATAAAACGATGATTTGTTAAGTTTGATTCACACATTACAATCTCCCAATTAAAGGATGTAACGTTTTATTTAAACATTACAATAAAAGGATAAAACTATGATTTCTAACGTTTTATTTAAACGTTACAATCACGCAATAAGACGATTATTTGTAACTTTTTATTACAATATAACAATCACACAATAACATTATGATTTCAAACATTACAATAACACAATATAAGGATGATTTGTAACGTATAATTCAAACGTTACAATCATACAATAAAACGATTATTTGGAGCCATTTATTCACACATTACAATCACACAATAAAACGAGTATTTGTAACGTTGTATTCGCACATTACAATCACGCAATAAAACGATGATCTTTAACGTTGTATTCAAATATTACAATAACAGAAAAAACAATGATTTGTAACGTTTTACGCAAACGTTTCAAGCACACAATAAAACGCTGATTTTAACGTTTTATTAACACATTACAATCAAACAATAAAACGAAGATTTGTAACGTTTTATTCACACATTACAATCACATAATAAACGATGATTTGTAACGTTTTATTCAAACATTACAATCACGCAATAAACCGATTATTTGTAACGTTTTTTCAAACATTACAATCACACACCGAACATATTATTTCTAAGTGAAACTGGAATAGGACCGACCACTTCCCTATATGAGTTCATAATTAACGGATATTCTAACTTAACAGCTAAATCTGACCCCCAAGATCGCCATGGCCATGGAATATGTGCCTACATTAAGGATGGCTTCCCGTGTTGCAGGGAATCTCTAGAGAAGATCCTAATTTACCCTATATGTGCTTCAGGGTTGCACTTGCTAACACCACTGCATTTATAGTTGCCCTCTATCGGCCCCACAACAGCGGAGTTACTATCTTTAAGAGTATATCTGAGAAAATAGACCACATACTGTCTGCTAACATCCACATCTGTGGTGACTTCAACTTCCATAACGTGGAATGGCTGACCCATTCAAATAAGACAGACGATGAGGGGAGGTTTTGTTATGATTTTGCCATTGCTTATGACCTCACTCAGATTGTTCGCGGACCCACCCGTGTGCCCGATACACCCGGTCAATATGCAAGCCTCCTAGACCTTTTTCTCTCAACTTCCCCTGAGCTATGTTCATGTTTCGTTCATTCTGCTCTAGGATCCTCCGACCACTCCGTCGTATCAGTTAAGATAAAAACGAAATGTAATAAGTCCCCAGACGTACCCCTCCACCGTACTGTATACCGATACTCTATGGCTGACTGGGATAGCTTCCGTACATTCATATATGATGTACCTCTGCACTCCATGTTTAAAAAGGAAGTGTCCTGTATAGTATCACATCTTACCGGATGGTTAATTGTAGGCATAGACCATCCTACAATTCATACCATCTAAAAAATTCCAACAAAAACCTAACAGTCAGCCATGGTTCTCCCCAGAATGTGCTGCTGCTATCGCGCACAGAAATCACTTTTTCCATAGCTATCAACGTAATACATGCACTGAGACTAAAGCTGCTTTCAGGAACGCCAGCAACCACTGTAAAAGAGTAATAAAAAATGCAAGAGAGCTATATGCCCAGTCTGTTAAATCCAAGGTAGCTGATCAGTTCCCACCAGTTTTGGCAAATAACAAATAGGATCCTGAACAGAAGTGTGCGTTCTATCCCAACCATTATCAATGGACCAGAGGTCATCTCGTCAGCGTCAGACAAGGCCAAACTATTTGCAAAGAACTTTGCAGCTAATTCTACCCTATGCGAAGAAGGCCATCAACTCCCCATATTTTCTCCTATAACACAGAACAAGCTAGGTAACATACAAATATCCGTGCATGAGGTCGCCAAGATAATCAAGAACCTTGATTCCAGTAAAACAACTGGCCCTGATGGCATCCCAATTATAGTGTTAAAAAAGCTTCAATCAGAACTCGCTTCCATACTTACGAAACTATTTAAGCGCTGCCTTAAGGAGAAGTGCTTTTCGACTCCCTGGAAAACCTCATCAGTTTGCCCTGTATTTAAGAATTCAGGTGATAAGTCATCTCCCTTTCAGTACAGACCAATAAGTCTCCTGTGTGTTATGAGTAAGTTGCTGGAATCCATATTAAATGGTATGCCAAAAAGTATACAAACAAGATAGCTATGAATGGCTAGGCACATGGAAATAGAATTACATCCAAAGTATAGCCCTATAGCTTTTCTCCAATCTTCATTCCGTGCCATCATTACGGTTGTAAAAAGCTATAGGGCTATACTTTGGATGCAATTCTATTTCCATGTGCCTAGCCATTCATAGCTATCTTGTTTGTATACTTTTTGGCATACCATCCCTATATCCTATTGCATTTCCAATGCTTTTTTATTTTTGTTAATTAGTATTTTTACTTACAGTCTTATTTTTAAACTTACATTCATGATAGTATTGTCTTTTTTAGGAGGCGGCTCATTGCCGCCTCCATTAGTAGCAGGTCGCTTCCTGCTGGGTTTTAGGTCTTTGGGTTTTGGGCCTTAGGAGTTGCCTCTTGGTCCTCCATCGGTTCTATATTACATAGAGAGTGCTACCGCCTCTCTGATAAAACAGTTAGAGTATTATAAAGTTCTAAAATGTTCATACCTTCACTATTAAATTTTTCTTGGTTCATTCTTTGGCGTTTTGGCAAAGATTTGGCAGTTTTTGATATTTATATTTATAATAGTTTGTGCATGAGGCAGCTTTTTTACCCTTGGGATCCCTGTTATACCGTACTTTTGAGTCAGCACGTGAGGCAGCCTTCTTTTTTTCTGGTTCTTTGTTATAAAGAGCACGTGAGGCAGCCTTCTTTTTTCTGGTTCTTTGTTATAAAGAGCACGTGAGGCAGGTTTTTTCTCCTCAGAATCCCTGTTATACCGTGCTTTTGAGCCAGCACGTGAGGCAGCCTTCTTTTTTTCTGGTTCTTTGTTATAAAGAGCACGTGAGGCAGTTTTTTCCCCTCGGGATCCCTGTTATACCGTGCTTTTGAGTCAGCACGTGAGGCAGCCTTTTTTGCCTCAGGATTTGCATGATACTTAATTTTTATTATTTCAGCATTTTTCTGATAGTATTCTTTTTGCTCGGATAATACCTTGACTTTGTTTTTTTCATAGTCTATATTTCTCTGAGCTTTTTTAGTACGTGCTGACTTTGGCATTTTTTATTAAATGTAAACATATAACACTTATGTGTATCTTACTATAATATCACTTATCTTATAGCAAGACAACTCTCGTAGAATTGAGATAATGCCCCGTCACCAATAGTTAAAGTGTGGAACGGTATATACACCAATAGTGTAGTTGTTATCTTTATATCAAGTCCTAATCAGTGACAGTGTGAGGTTACTTGGTTAATTTATTGTAGTTTATTTTAGAAAACTTACTTGTTTTTATTAGTAGATTGTGTATAGTAGCCACAATATCTAGTTATTTTTGTGGCTAGGGATTGGATTTTGATTCTTTTTGGTCAGCTTCCAGTGAGTTCTTAGAAGATGTCTTTATTGCAGTTTCTTTTGCGGTTAATTTAATTTATTTCCTTTGGCGTTTGGTGAGTTCTTAGAAGAACTGGTCTGATGTACTTTTCTTAGCGAGCGAAGAGATTCAGCTGCATTTAACAATGGTTGCTATAGTGTATTTTTGCGCATGCGTGAGAATTTCAAGTTTCCTCCTTATTTTTCAATAGTTTGACAGTAGTCATGTGTCTTTCTGCCAAGAGCGACAGACGTCAGTGTTAGCCGTGATCGTCTAGAGGTTAGGACCCCACGTTGTGGCCGTGCTAACCTAGGTTCGAATCCTGGTCACAGCATTGACATTTTGTACATATTTTACAGTCCAAAATCTGAAGAATTATTTGTTTTTATAACATTGTTTTTTGACGTCGTACTTGCTGATAGGTTACTTTTATAACAATTTTGATCAACTGAGATAAAGATTTCGTGGTTTCATTAACGCTGGTGGGTTACTGTTTAAAGAAAAAACCTTAACGTTCACCTCAAATATTCAGCGTCCAAGAAATATAGGCCACTGGCAAACTGGAACGTCTGTGAGCATCCGGTGTATTATTTGGAGCTGTCCCTTTTGAGAGAAGTTCCGTGTTCGAAGTGGTCTGTCTACATTGGGTATATAGTGTTTAAAACTTGTTATTACACGTAATCTTATTTAATTATGGAGTTAGCTAAAAAGCGATGGGTCACTGCACTTCTCCGTGTAAAGAGTAGTCGATCGATGCTTGAACTGTTGTCAGAGACCGTTCGTACACCGAGATACATCGTCTCAAAAGAAAGAAGAAAGCAGAAGAAGAAAGAAGCAAGAAGAACAATTGGCCATTTTTGTACCTTTTTTTTTTTTGCTCTCTTTTGACATTTTAACCGACGTTCTGACACTCGCTGGATTCGTAAGACGCTTCTCTGTAAGAATATGTGCTTTTTGAAAATTATAAGTTGATTTTAGTTGAGATTTGGATAGTTTTGTTTTGTAGACGTATATAGGCGTGTACGGGCCATCCCTATATAGAGAGTGCTACCGCCTCTCTGATAGAGAAATAGTCAACCACCTTAGCAGGAACAACCTTCTTAGTGACACACAATATGGTTTCCGCTCTGCAAGATCTACCGCAGATGTGCTGACGGTTATATCCCACAGGATTAGTGAATCTCTTTACAAAGGCTTCCTTTCTAGGGCAATTGCTTTTGACATATCAAAGGCCTTCGACAAGGTATGGTATAAGGGTCTACTTCACAAGATTTCCAGCTACGGTATAACTGGAAATGTTTTCTCAGTCATTAAATCATTTCTCTCCGATATGCTCATAAGAGTAGTGGTAGATGGACAAAAATCGGAGGCCTGCAATATAAATGCTGGAGTCCCTCAGGGGTCAATCATGGGCCCAACTCTCTTCCTGATCTACATCAATGACCTCCCTAAACACATACTTAAATCATTCGTTGACATCTATGCTGATGACACGACCGTCTACGGCAAAACATCAAAGGCTGTAAATGACAAAGTTCTCTCTGATTCTCTCTCCTCTGATCTCGAGCGCGTGGTTCAGTGGGGGAAGACGTGGCTGGTTACCTTTAATGCATCCAAAACATAACTCCTATCCTTACATCATTTACGCTCTGATCCCCATCTGGCATCAATTGTGATGGATGGCTCTCGTCTGGGTGAGGCCCCGTGTTGTGACAAGCTTCTGGGTTTGACCTTTACTCCTGATCTGAAATGGAACATGTACATCAAGTCTGTTGCCAAGGTCGCTGAAAAGATGGTGGGATCCTTCTACCGCTCCAGAAGATATCTCACTACTGATGCAATTCTCTATCTATATAAAAGCCAAGTACGTCCAAGGATGGAATACTGTTGCCACATCTGGGCAGGAGCTGCTAGAAAGGACTTGTCCTGCCTTGCTAGAGTTCAAAATAGGCTTCGTAGCATCGTAGGAGATGTCTTTTTCTCTTCCCTGCAACTTCTCTCCCACAGAAGAGACGTTGCGAGCCTATCCTTGTTTTATCGTTATGTCCATGGCAGGTGCTCGCCTGAACTCCAATCTCTGGTCCCCCCTCGCCAATCTTTCACGAAAAACACCCGTCTAGCTGAATCCACTGTGAAAAATTTCCCCCACTCTTTATCTGTGCCTAAATCAAAACGTGGATTCCATGAACAAAGCTTCTTTCTTAGAACTGCACGCCTGTGGAACTCTGTTCTGTCTGCCTGCTTCTCACCGGACTATAACTTGGATGTCTTCAAGTCCAACGTTAACAAATTCCTAATGAACCGCCCCCTTAAGTAAACACTGCATCAAATCTCCATACTAACGTAATGTACTTGCAATAACCCTTATCCCTGAGTGGCTTCCTGGCCTTTATAAGTGGTGATCACTGTGTAAAAAAAAAAAAAAAAAACAATAAAATGATTATTTGTAACGTCTTATTCACACATTCCAATCACATCATAAAACGATTATTTGTAACTAAGGATGATTTATACCGTTTTATTCACACATTACAATCACATAATAAAACTAAGGATGATTTTATGCAAACATTACAATCACATCAGAAAACGATGATTTGTAACGTTTCATTCACGCATTACAATAAAACTAGGATTTGTAACGTTTTATTCAAACAGTACAATCACACAATAAAACGAT
This sequence comes from Euprymna scolopes, assembly GCF_053919585.1. NCBI lineage: Eukaryota > Metazoa > Mollusca > Cephalopoda > Sepiida > Sepiolidae > Euprymna > Euprymna scolopes. The sequence goes on from NC_136483.1 coordinate 190,139,849, forward strand.
TTGTAACGTTTTATTCAAACATTACCATCACACAATAAAACGATGATTTGTAACGTTTTATTCGAACATTACAATCAGACAAGAACAAAGTGTAGTATCTGTTCTTCAAATGTTGCACTTCAATTTTTTATTCTCTCTCGGTGGAGGAGCAGTCCTTCACGACTGAGACAATTTTTATTTTTGTACCTTTTCTCCACGTTAAACAACGACCCTGGTCTAACTCTGTCCCGTGAGGAGGAATGGTAAATAGGTATAATCAGACAATAAAACGATGATTTGTAAAGTTTTATTCACACATTACCATCACGCGATAAAACAATGATTTTTAACGTTTTATTTAAACATTAAAATAACGCAATAAAAAACGATGATTTTAAAAGTTTTATTTAAACATTAAAATAACGCAATAAAAAACGATGATTTTAAAAGTTTTATTTAAATATAATAATCACACAATAAGACGATGATTGGTAACGTTTTATTAAAACATTATAATCACGCAATAAAACAGTGATGTGTAACGTTTTATTCAGACATTACAATCACACAATAAAACGATTATTTGTAACGTTCTATTTAAACATTATAATCAAACAATTCCACCATGAATTTTAACGTTTTAATAAAATATTTCAATCACGTAATTAAACAATGATTTGTAACGTTTTATTTACACATTACAATCACATAATAAAATGGGGATTTGTAACGTTCTATTCCAAAGTTACAATCACACAATAAAACGGTGATTTGTAACGTTTTCTCAAACATTACCATCACGCAATAAAACGAGGATTTGTAACGTTTTATTCGCATATTACAATGACACAATATAACGATAATTTGTAACGTTTGCCTCACACATAAAAATCAAGCAATAGAACGATGATTTCTAATGTTTTATTCATACGTTACAATCACGTAATAAAACGATTATTTGCAACTTTTTATTACAATATAACAATTACACAATAACATTATGATTTGTAACGTTGTATTCACACATTCAACCACTTATCAAAACGATCAATTGTTAGGTTTCAGACAATACGTGATTTGTTACGATTCAGATATTACAATCACACAAAAAACGATGATTTGTAACGTTTTGTTCACTTATTTCAATCGTGCAATAAAACGATGATTGGTAATGTTTTATTCAAACGTTACAATCACACAATAAAACGGTGATTTTTAACGTTTTATTCAAACATTACAATCACGTAGTAAAACGATGATTTGTAACGCTTGATTCACATATTAAAATGACACAATAAAACGATATTTGTAACGTTTTATTTGAACATTACAATCACACAATAAAACAATTATTCGTAACGTTTATTTCAAACATTACAATCACGCAATAAAACGATTATTTGTCGTGTTATTTAACATTACAATAACACAATAAAACGATGATTTGGAACGTTTTAATACACACACTACAATCAAGAAATAAAACGTTTATTTGTACTTTTTCATTCAAACATTACAATCACACAATAAAACGATAATGTGTAAGGTTTAATTCAGACATTACGATCACACACGTTTTATTCACACATTACAATAACGCAATAAAACGATGATTAGTTACGTTTTATTAACGTACTACTATCACACAATGAAACGGTGATTTGTAACGTTTTATTCACACAATATAATCACACAAAAAACGATGATGTTTAACGTTTTATTAACACAATAAAACTATCTGTAACGTTTTATTTAAACATTATAATCACACAATAGGACAAGGATTTGTAACATTTTATTAAAACATTAAAATCACGTTACTTGTAACGTTTTACTCACACAGTACAATCACAGAATACAACGATAATGATTAACGATTTATGCAAACATTACCATCAATCAATAAAACAGTGATTTGTAACGTTTTATTTACACAATCACGCAATTAAACGATGATATATAACGTTTTCATCAGACGTTACAATGTTACAATAAAACAATGATTTGTACCCTTTTATTCACACATTAAAATCACGCAATAAAACAATGATTACTAACGTTTTATTCACAAAAGGAAACGATTACAATCAGATAAAGAAACGATGATTTGTAACGTTGCTTCAGACATTAAAATCACACAATAAAAGATGATTTGTAATGTTTGATTTACACATTAAAATCACACAAAAAACAATGATTTGTAACGTTTTGGTCAAATATTACAGTCACAATATAAAACGATGATTTGTAACGTTTTATTCAAATATTACCATCACGCAAAAAAAACATTGGTGGTAACGTTTTTTCACACATAATAATCACACAATAACACGATGATTTGTAACGATGATTATTTAAACGTTACAATCACACGATAAAATGTAGATTTCTAACGTTTTATTCGGACATTAAAATCCCACAATTAAACGATTATTCGTAACGTTTAATTTAAGCATTATAATCACAATAGGAGGCAGATTTGTAACGGTTTTTTAAACATTACAATCACGCAATAAAACGATGATTTGTAACGTTTTATTTTAACATCACAATCACGCAATAAAACTATTTTTAAGTGAAACTGGCATTGGACAGGCTATTTCCCTAGATGAGTTTGCAATTACAGGATACTCTAACTTAACTTCTAAATCTGACCCCCAAGATCGCCATGGGCATGGAATATGTGCCTATATTAAAGATAGCTTTCCATGTGGGAGGGACATCTCCAGGGAAGATCCTAACTTACCCTATATGTGCTTCCGGGTTGCTTTAGCTCACACTACTGCATTTATATTTACTCTCTATCGCCCCCACAATAGCGGAGTTACTTTCTTTCAAAGCATATCTGAGAAAATTGACCAAGTCCTTTCTACTTATCCTTCAGCTAACATTCACGTATGTGGAGACTTCAATGTTCACAACGTCGAATGGTTGACCCACTCAAACAAGACCGATGATGAGGGGAGGTTCTGTCATGATTTCTCCATTGCCTATGACCTCACTCAGATTGTTCAGGAACCCACCCGTGTGCCCGATAATGACGGCCAGTATGCGAGCCTACTAGACCTTTTTCTCACAACTTGCCCTGAACTATGTTCAGTTTCTGTTCTGTCGCCTCTTGGATCTTCCGACCACTCTGTTGTATCAATTAAGATAAAAATGAAATGTAATAAGTCCCCAGACGTACCTCTTCATCGTACAGTATATCGATACACTAAGGCTGACTGGGATAGCTTCCGTACATTTATATCTGATCTACCTCTGCATTCCATGTTTAAAAAGGATGTGTCCTCTATAGTATTAGACCTAACTGAATGGTTAATTGTAGGTATTGACCATTTCATACCCTCTAAAAAGTTTCAGCAAAAACCTAACAGCCAGCCATGGTTCTCTCCAGAATGTGCTGCTGCCATTGCGCACAGAAATCACTTTTTCCACTGTTTCCAACGTAATAGATGTATGGAAACTAAAGCCGTTTTCAGGACTGCCAGCAACCATTGTAAGAAAGTAATAAGGAACGCAAGAGAGTTGTATGCTCAATATGTTAAGTCCAAAGTAGCTGAGCAGCGGCTTGGTTCTCACCAGTTTTGGCAAATAGCAAACAGAATCCTGAACAGAAGCGTGTGCTCCATCCCAACTATTATCAATGGACCTGAGGTAATCTCGTCAGCATCAGACAAAGCCAAACTCTTTGTCAAGAACTTTGCAGCTAATTCTACCCTTTGCGACCAAGACCGCCAACCCCCAATATTTCCTCCTGTATCAGAAAACACGCTATGTGATATACGTATACCTGTACGTGATGTTGCGAAGCTAATCAAAAACCTTGATTCGAGTAAAGCAACTGGCCCTGATGGTATTCCAATTATAGTACTCAAAAAACTTCAACCTGAACTAGCGCCCATACTTACAAAACTATTTAAACGTTGTCTTAAGGAGAATAGTTTCCCATCTCCCTGGAAAATCTCATCAGTATGCCCTGTATTTAAGAATTCAGGTGATCGCTCATCCCCCTCTCAGTACAGGCCAATAAGTCTCCTGTGCGTCATGAGTAAGTTGCTAGAATATGTGTTAAATACAGAAGTAATCAAACATCTCAACAAAAATAACCTTCTTAGTGACACTCAATATGGTTTCCGTTTTGCTAGATCTACAGCAGATGTCCTTACAGTTATATCGCATAGGATTAGCAAATCTCTCGACGGTGGCAATCTTTCTAGGGCAATTGCTCTTGACATATCTAAAGCCTTTGATAGGGTATGGCATAAAGGTTTACTTCATAAGATCGCTAGCTATGGTATAGCTGGAAAAGTCTTCTCAATTATTAAATCATTTCTTTCTGATAGGTTCATAAGAGTTGTAGTTGAGGGGCAAAAATCAGAAGCTCACAGTATTAATGCCGGTGTCCCTCAGGGATCCATCCTGGGCCCAACTCTTTTCCTGATCTACATTAATGATCTTCCAAATCATATCCTTACATCATTTGTAGACATTTATGCTGACGACACTACCATTTATGGTACCACATCTAAGACAGTAAACGACCAAGTTCTCTCCAATTCTCTCTCCTCTGATCTTGAGCACGTAGTACAATGGGGAAAGGAGTGGCTGGTTACTTTTAATGCATCTAAAACCAAGCTTCTCTCTTTACATCATCAACATTCTAATCCACATTTGTCATCAATTGAAATGAATGGCTCTCGTCTTCAGGAGGCCTCAAGTTTTGACAAGCTTCTGGGCTTGACCATTACTCCTGATCTTAAATGGAACACGTATATCAAATCTGTTGCCAAGGCCGCTGGAAAAATGGTGGGATCTTTCTATCGATCCAGTAGATATCTCACTGCTGATGCTATTCTCTATCTATATAAGAGCCAGGTACGTCCAAGGATGGAATACTGCTGCCACATCTGGGCAGGAGCTGCTAGAAAGGACTTGTCCTGCCTTGATAGAGTTCAAAATAGACTTCGTAGCCTCGTAGGAGATGTCCTTTTCTCCTCCTTGCAACCTCTATCTCACAGAAGAGATGTTGCGAGTTTGTCTCTGATGTATCGTTATTTTCATGGAAAGTGTTCAACTGAGCTTCAATCTATGGTCCCCCCCTCGCAAAACTTTCACAAGAAACACTCGTCTAGCTGTAAACACTATCAATAATTTCCCCCACTCTTTATCTGTGCCTAAACCTAAACGTAGATTCCATGAACAAAGCTTCTTTCTTAGAACTGCACGCCTGTGGAATTGTCTTCCGTTTTCCTGCTTTCCGGCTGACTACAATATGGTTGTGTTCAAGTCTAAAGTAAATAAGTTCTTGATGAGCCGTTCCATATAAGTTATTAAATTTACCAAATTTTCATTACTAATGATTACTATATTGACCAATTTCTACTGTACACTCTTTAACCCTTATCCTTGAGTGGCCTCTGGTCCTTGATAATGTGGTGATGCCTTTGTAAAAAAAAAAAACTCTATAATACGATTACTTGTCACGTTTCATTCACACATTACAATCACACAATAAAACGATGATTCGTAACGTTTTATTCGCACATTACCATCACACAATACGACAACTATTCGTAACGTTTTATTCAAACAGTACAATCACACAACGCAACGATTATTTGTAACGTTTTAGTCAAACATTAGAATCACGCAATACAACGATGAGTAATACTGTTTTATTCACACATTGCAATCACACAATAAAACGATTAATTGTTAACGGTTTATGCTAAGGTAACTATCACAATATAACGATGATTTGTAACGTTTTATTAAAACATTAAAATCATCCAATAAAACGATGATTTTTAACGTTTTATTCACACATTACAATCGCACAAAAAACGATGATTTGTAACGCTTTTTTCAAACATTACAATCACACAATAAAACGATTATTTGTAACGTTTTATTCACACATTACAATCACAAAATGATTTGAAACGTTTTATTGAAACATTACAATCACACTATAAAGCAATGATTTCTAACGTTTTATTCATACAATCGCAGAAGAAAACGATTATATGTAACGTTTTATTCGACCGTTACAATCACATAATAAAACGATGATTTGTAACGTTTAATTCACACATTAAAATCACACAATAAAACGATGATTTGTAATGTTTTATTCAAACCATCAAATCACACAATGAAACGATGATTGTTAACGTATGATTCAACATAACCATAACGCAAAAAAACAGTGATTTGTAATGTTTTATTCGCACATTACAATCATACAATAATGCAATGATTTGTAACGTTTTATGCAACCATTACAATCACAAAATAAAACCATGATTGTTATCGTTTAATTCACACATTACAATCACAATAATACAATGTAATGTGTAAATAAAGCGTTACAAATCTTCGTTTTAGTATATGATTTTAACGTTTGAATAAAAAGTTACAATAGTATTTTTCAAACATTACAATCACATACTAAAAATTATTTGTAACGTTTGATTCACACATTACAAGAAGACAATGAAACGATAATTGTTAACGTCTTATTCAAACATTACAATCACACAATAAAACGATTATTTGTAACGTTGTATTTAAAATTGCCAAACACGCCATAAAACGAGGATTTGTAACGTTTTATTCACACATTAAAATCACACGATAAAACGATGATTTGTAACCTTTTATTTAAACATTACAATCACACAATTTAACGATGATTTCTTACGTTTCGTTCAAACATTACAATCCTACAATAAAACGATGATTTTATTACAATCACAAAATAAAACGGTTATTTTATGCAAAAATTACAATCACACAATAATAGGAAGATTGTTAGCGTTTAATTCACACAGAAAACAATGATTTGTAACATTTTATTTAAAAATTACAATCACAAAAAAACGATGATTTGTAGCGTTTTATTTAAACATTACAATCGCACAGAACAATCATTTCTAACATTTTATTCAAACATAACAATCATGCAATAAAACGATGATTAGTAGCGTTTCATTCACACATTACAATCATACAATAAAACGATGATTTGTTACGTTTTATTCACACATTATAATTACACAATAAAACGAATATTTGTAACATTTTATTCAAACATTACAATCACGCATTAAAACGATGATTTGTAAAGTTTTATGCACACAGTACAACCACGCAATGAAGCGATTACGTGTACCGTTTATTCTATCATTACAATCACACAATAAAACGATGATTTAGCACGTTTTATTCATACATTATAATCACGCGATTAAACGATTATTAGTATTTTTATTGAAACATTACAATCACACAATAAAACGATTATTTCTAACGTTTTATTAACACATTAGTCACAAAATAAAACGATGATTTGTAACGTTTTATTCAAACATTACAACCAAATAATAAAACGATGATTTGTAACGTTTAATTTTAACATTCCCATCACACAATAGAACGATGATGTGTAACATTTTATTCAGATATTAAAATCACACAATAAAACGATGAATTGTATCGTTTTGTTCACACCTTACAATCACACAATAAAACGATGATTCGTAACGTTTTATTCGCACATTACCATCACACAATACGACGACTATTTGTAACGTTTTATTCAAACAGTACAATCACACAACGTAACGATGATTTGTAACGTTTTAGTCAAACATTAGAATCACGTAATACAACGATGAGTAATACTGTTTTATTCGCACATTGCAATCACACAATAAAACGATTAATTGTTAACGGTTTATGCTAACGTAACTATCACAATATAACGATGATTTGTAACGTTTTATTAAAACATTAAAATCATCCAATAAAACGATAATTTTTAACGTTTTATTCACACATTACAATCGCACAAAAAACGATGATTTGTAACGCTTTTTTCAAACATTACAATCACGCAATAAAACGATGATTTGTAACGTTTTATTCACACATTACAATCACAAAATGATTTGTAACGTTTTATTGAAACATTACAATCACACTATAAAGCAATGATTTCTAACGTTTTATTCATACAATCGCAGAAGAAAACGATTATATGTAACGTTTTATTCGACCGTTACAATCACATAATAAAACGATTATTTGTAACGTTTAATTCACACATTAAAATCACACAATAAAACGATGATTTGTAATGTTTTATTCAAACCATCAAATCACACAATGAAACGATGATTGTTAACGTATGATTCAACATAACCATAACGCAAAAAACAGTGATTTGTAACGTTTTATTCACACATTACAATCATACAATAATGCAATGATTTGTAACGTTTTATGCGTTTAATGGTTATTACAATCACACAATAAAACGATGATTGTTATCGTTTAATTCACACATTACAATCACAATAATACAATGTAATGTGTAAATAAAGCGTTACAAATCTTCGTTTTAGTATATGATTTTAACGTTTGAATAAAAAGTTACAATAGTATTTTTACAACCTTACAATCACATACTAAAAAGATTATTTGTCACGTTTGATTCACACATTACAAGAAGACAATGAAACGATAATTGTTAACGTCTTATTCAAACATTACAATCACACAATAAAACGATTATTTGTAACGTTGTATTTAAAATTGCCAAACACGCCATAAAACGAGGATTTGTAACGTTTTATTCACACATTAAAATCACACGATAAAACGATGATTTGTAACCTTTTATTTAAACATTACAATCACACAATTTAACGATGATTTCTTACGTTTCGTTCAAACATTACAATCCTACAATAAAACGATGATTTTATTACAATCACAAAATAAAACGGTTATTTTATGCAAAAATTACAATCACACAATAATAGGAAGATTGTTAGCGTTTAATTCACACAGAAAACAATGATTTGTAACATTTTATTTAAAAATTACAATCACAAAAAAACGATGATTTGTAGCGTTTTATTTAAACATTACAATCGCACAGAACAATAATTTCTAACATTTTATTCAAACATAACAATCATGCAATAAAACGATGATTAGTAGCGTTTCATTCACACATTATAATCATACAATAAAACGATGATTTGTTACGTTTTATTCACACATTATAATTACACAATAAAACGAATATTTGTAACATTTTATTCAAACATTACAATCACGCATTAAAACGATGATTTGTAAAGTTTTATGCACACAGTACAACCACGCAATGAAGCGATTACGTGTACCGTTTATTCTATCATTACAATCACACAATAAAACGATGATTTAGCACGTTTTATTCATACATTATAATCACGCGATTAAACGATTATTAGTATTTTTATTGAAACATTACAATCACACAATAAAACGATTATTTCTAACGTTTTATTAACACATTAGTCACAAAATAAAACGATGATTTGTAACGTTTTATTCAAACATTACAACCAAATAATAAAACGATGATTTGTAACGTTTAATTTTAACATTCCCATCACACAATAGAACGATGATGTGTAACATTTTATTCAGATATTAAAATCACACAATAAAACGATGAATTGTATCGTTTTGTTCACACCTTACAATCACACAATAAAACGATGATTCGTAACGTTTTATTCGCACATTACCATCACACAATACGACGACTATTTGTAACGTTTTATTCAAACAGTAAAATCACACAACGTAACGATTATTTGTAACGTTTTAGTCAAACATTAGAATCACGTAATACAACGATGAGTAATACTGTTTTATTCACACATTGCAATCACACAATAAAACGATTAATTGTTAACGGTTTATGCTAACGTAACTATCACAATATAACGATGATTTGTAACGTTTTATTAAAACATTAAAATCATGCAATAAAACGATAATTTTTAACGTTTTATTCACACATTACAATCGCACAAAAAACGATGATTTGTAACGCTTTTTTCAAACATTACAATCACGCAATAAAACGATGATTTGTAACGTTTTATTCACACATTACAATCACAAAATGATTTGTAACGTTTTATTGAAACATTACAATCACACTATAAAGCAATGATTTCTAACGTTTTATTCATACAATCGCAGAAGAAAACGATTATATGTAACGTTTTATTCGACCGTTACAATCACATAATAAAACGATTATTTGTAACGTTTAATTCACACATTAAAATCACACAATAAAACGATGATTTGTAATGTTTTATTCAAACCATCAAATCACACAATGAAACGATGATTGTTAACGTATGATTCAACATAACCATAACGCAAAAAACAGTGATTTGTAACGTTTTATTCACACATCACAATCATACAATAATGCAATGATTTGTAACGTTTTATGCGTTTAATGGTTATTACAATCACACAATAAAACGATGATTGTTATCGTTTAATTCACACATTACAATCACACAATAATACAATGTAATGTGTGAATAAAGCGTTACAAATCTTCGTTTTAGTATATGATTTTAACGTTTGAATAAAAAGTTACAATAGTATTTTTACAACCTTACAATCACATACTAAAAAGATTATTTGTCACGTTTGATTCACACATTACAAGAAGACAATGAAACGATAATTGTTAACGTCTTATTCAAACATTACAATCACACAATAAAACGATTATTTGTAACGTTGTATTTAAAATTGCCAAACACGCCATAAAACGAGGATTTGTAACGTTTTATTCACACATTAAAATCACACGATAAAACGATGATTTGTAACCTTTTATTTAAACATTACAATCACACAATTAAACGATGATTTCTTACGTTTCGTTCAAACATTACAATCCTACAATAAAACGATGATTTTATTACAATCACAAAATAAAACGGTTATTTTATGCAAAAATTACAATCACACAATAATAGGAAGATTGTTAGCGTTTAATTCACACAGAAAACAATGATTTGTAACATTTTATTTAAAAATTACAATCACAAAAAAAACGATGATTTGTAGCGTTTTATTTAAACATTACAATCGCACAGAACAATAATTTCTAACATTTTATTCAAACATAACAATCATGCAATAAAACGATGATTAGTAGCGTTTCATTCACACATTATAATCATACAATAAAACGATGATTTGTTACGTTTTATTCACACATTATAATTACACAATAAAACGAATATTTGTAACATTTTATTCAAACATTACAATCACGCATTAAAACGATGATTTGTAAAGTTTTATGCACACAGTACAACCACGCAATGAAGCGATTACGTGTACCGTTTATTCTATCATTACAATCACACAATAAAACGATGATTTAGCACGTTTTATTCATACATTATAATCACGCGATTAAACGATTATTAGTATTTTTATTGAAACATTACAATCACACAATAAAACGATTATTTCTAACGTTTTATTAACACATTAGTCACAAAATAAAACGATTATTTGTAACGTTTTATTCAAACATTACAACCAAATAATAAAACGATGATTTGTAACGTTTAATTTTAACATTCCCATCACACAATATAACGATGATGTGTAACATTTTATTCAGATATTAAAATCACACAATAAAACGATGAATTGTATCGTTTTGTTCACACCTTACAATCACACTATAAAACGATGAATTGCTTTTTTATTAATACATTACAATCAGGCAAGAAAACGATTATTTGTAACGTTTTATTAACACATTACAATTATACACTGCAACTATGATTTGAATGTTTTATTCACACATTACAATCACACAATAAAACGATGATTTGTAACGTTTTATAAAAACATTACAATCACACAATAAAACGATGATTTCGAACATTTTATTCAAACATTTTAATCAAGCAATAAAACGATAATTTGTAACGTTTTATTCACACATTACAATCACACAATAAATCGATTATTTGTTACGTTTTATTCAAACATTACAATCACACAATAAAACGAAGATTTGTAACGTTTTATTCACACATTACAATCAAACAATAAAACAATTATTTGTAATGTTTTATTCAAATATTACAATCACACAATTAAACGTTATTCGTTACGTTTTATTCACACATTACAATCACACAATAAAGCGATGATTTGTAACGTTTTATTCAAATATTAAAATCATGCAATAAAACCATTATTTGGAACGATGATTAGATAAGTTTAATTCTCACATTACAATCACACGAAAAATGATGATTTATATCGCTTTCTATACACATTACAATCACGCAATAAAACGATGATTTGTAACGTTTTCTCCAAACTTGTAAATTAGTAAATAAAACGATGGTTTTTAACGTTTTGTTCACATATTACAATCATAAAATAAAACGATGATTTGTAACGTTTTATTCAAACATTACAATCACACAAAAAAACAATGATTTGTTACGTTTTATTCACACATTACAATCACACAATAAATCGATTATTTTGTACGTTTTATTAAGACATTACAATCACACAACACGATTATTTGTAACGTTTTATTCACACATTACAATCACTTAATAAAACGATTATTAGTAACGTTTTATTCAAACATTACACTCACACAATAAAACGTTTTTGTAACGTTTTATTGACACATTACAATCACACAATAACACGATTATTTGTAATGTTTTATTCACACTTTGCAATCACACAATAAAACGATGTTTGTAATTTTTTGTTCAATTATTATATAAATATATTTATACAATCGCACAATAAAGCGATCATTTAACGCGTTATTCAGACATTGCAATTACACAATAAAACGATGATTTGTACGTTTCATTCACAATAGCAATTACTCAATGAAACTGGGATTTGTAACGTTTCATTCACAATAACAATTACTCAGTAAACTGTGATTTGTAACGTTTTATTCACACATTACAATCACGCAATAAAACGATGATTTTTAACGTTTTATTGAAACATTACAATCACACAATAAAACGATGATTTCTAATGTTGTATGCACATATAACATTTCCGCAATAAAACGATGATTTGATAAGTTTGATTCTCACATTACAATCACACGAAAAAATGATGATTTATATCGTTTTCTATATACATTACAATCACGCAATAAAACGATGATTTGAAACGTTTTCTTATAGCTTGTAGATCACTAAATAAAACGATGGTTTATAACGTTTTGTTCACACATTATAATCTTAAAATAAAACGATGATTCGTAACATTTTATTCACAAATTACAATCACGTAATAAAACGATGATTTGTAACGTTTTCTTCAAACATTACAAATCAGTGTTTTATTTTATGATTGTAATGTGTGAAAAAAACGTTATACACCATCGTTTTATTGAGTGATTTACATGTTTGAAGAAAACGTTACAAATAATCGTTTTATTGCGTGGTTGCAATGTGTAAATAAAACGTTATAAATTATCGTTTTTCCGTGTGATTGTAATGTGAGAATAAAAAGATGGTGATTTGTAACGTCTTATTCAAACATTCTAATCACACAATAAAACCATGATTTCTAAGGTTTTATTAACACATTACAATCACACAATATAGCGATGATTTGTAACGTTTTATTCACGCATTGCAATCACACAATAAAACGAGTATTTGTAGCGTTTTATGCACACAGTAAAATCACGCAATACAGCGCTTATTTGTACCATGTATTCAAACATTACAATCACACAATAAAACGATGATTTCTAATGTTGTATGCACACATAAGGTTTACGCAATAAAGCGATGATTAGTTACCTTTTATTCTCACATTACAATCACACGAAAAAAACGATGATTCATAACGTTTAATTAACACATTATAACCACGCAATAAAACGATTATTTTTAACGTTTTCTTAAAACTTGTCTATCACTCAATAAAACGATGGTTTGTAACATTTTGTTCAAACATTACAATCATAACATAAAACGAGGATTTGTAACGTTTTATACACACATTAGATTAACACAAAAAAACGATGATTTGTAATATTTTATTCATACATTAAAATCACACAATATAACGGTGATTTGTAACGTTTTATTCACACATGATAAGTTACGTTTGATTCCCACATTACAATCACACGACAAAACGATGATTTATAACGTTTTTTCAAACTTGTCAATCACTCAATAAAACGATAGTTTATAACGTTTTGTTCATGCATTACAATCACAAAATAAAACGATGATTTGTAACGCTTTGTTCAAATATTACAATCACACAATGAAACGATGATTTGTAACGATTTATTCAAACATTACAATCACACAATATAACGATGATTTGTAATGTTTTCTTTAAACATTACAATCACACAATAAAACGATGATTTGTAACGATTTATTCAAACATTACATTTTCACGGGTGTATTCGTATTCTCACTGAGATCATTTCAGCTTTTACACTACTCCAGCAAATGTTTATAATTTCCTAATTAAGATTGTAAGGATCTGATCGATTAGAAACAAAAAATATATAATTTTCAGCCTTTCAAATTTAATAAATAAAACTACTATTTTATTTCTCTGGTCTGTTAAACGTCCAATAGCATTGTAATTCCAAAACTAATAGACTAAAAGTTTAAAAGAACATAGTACATATTTCTGTGGTTTAAAGATATAAACGTATTGCTTTGCATATGAGGGGAATAGCTACGTTAAGTTGGACGAATTGAGGAGGACAGTTAATTGAGGGCTTGGCAGCTGAGAGAACACATTTAGTTTAAAAAATTGTGCAAATTACGGCGTCAATGAAAATGAGTGCTGTCAACTTTTACTTAAGTCACAAGCTATTTCGGCGAATAAGAAAAGTTGAGCGACTAGCTGGGAGCTTGTCGAGCATGGAGCAAGCGACAAAGAGAAAAGATTGAGTTAACTTTTTGTTTATACAATTCTAGAGTGGGATTTTGGGGCGGGCATCGTTATATTTTAGAGAGTTGGTTATAATAATTCGAGAGTCGACTTTTGATTCTATGTTTTGAGTGTTTCAAAGTTAACAAGAATATGATACCCAACTACGAGAACTTCAGAGCTGTGTATTAATGGCTAATTATGTCTCATCGTGTATAAAGAACAAGTTGTGTCTCGTTGTGTATGAAAAGTTAGTTGTGCCAAACCGTGTATGAAAAGCTAGTTGGTCTGGCCATATATGAACTGCTAATTGTGCCTCGCCGTTTATTAAAAGCTAGTTATTTCTATCAGCGTATTAAAAGTTAGTTGCGTCTGGCCGCGTATGAAAAGCTAGTTGTGTCTGGCCATGTATGAAGGACTTATTGTGCCTGGAGTTTATGAAAAGCTAGTTATGTCTAAACTATTTTTAAAAAGTTGTGCAAATTACGGCAGCAGTCAAAAAATGTTGTCAAATTTTATTTTTATTATAAAGTTATTCATATTTTCTCAATTTTTAAACAGTCTAACCTTTGCTTACATTTAAAAAAAAGAGTCAATATTTAGTAGTTAAATTACATATTGTATCATAGAGTTCTTTATTTATTTTCATCGTTCCAGATTCAACGAGGAAAACAAGTCAAAACAAAAACCGTTCACATATATTCCTTTCGGCGGCGGGCCACGGATTTGCATTGGGATGCGATTGTCGAATTATCAACTCAGGATAGCTGCAGTGGCGATGCTGCGCAACTTTCGACTTTTTCCGAGCGAAAACAAAAATGTAAGTAATATATTTTTATACTCAGCCATAATTATGATACATATAACAATAACACGATATCTGTGACCTTCATTCAGATGTGACTAATTATCAAAATGTTAAATATTGTGATGAATACGTTCGCTAGTATAAATATTAGATAAAATACTTTAGATCAGATAAATTTTCAGTTGTGTTAAACACGTGAAATATTTCTGAAAAGGAGTTATGAAGGAATTTAATTTGTTACCCTCCTTGTAGAAACTAAAGATCGTGCGAAACGAAGTTAATAATATTAAGTCGGATATGACGTCAGAGATATGACAAAGACGGTTGCTGGGTGTAACTCTTGAATTTGATACAAACGACGTAATTGAGAACACGCATTTAAGATGGTCTAACGCAATGTTAAGTAAACAATAGCCTAATAATTAAGCGTTGCGTAGCCCTATCAACCCTTTACAAATAAACTCATGTTACATACGCACATCAATATTAGGCCTACACGAATGAGTATACACTTATATTTAAGTGCATGTATGTTACACAAACCGAGTCGTTTTAGTGATGGGTATACATAAATGTGTGCCTTTTGAATGTATGTGCAAGGTCGATTCATTGTCAATGTATGTGGGTGTAACGTATAACATACACACTAAACAGGTCTAATAAACAGGGCGAATAAACATGACAGTTTCATAAAATAAACGGACTACTAACCTCAGCAAATACTTTTTACAACGGGGCATATCTTGCGTTCCTGGGTTCTGTGTTCGCCGGCGGTTGGTACTTGGACTGTAATAGAGATATTTCTATGCGAAGCAAAATCAAGAATCCTATTGTGCACTTCTTAGGCAGTTGCCTAAAGTGAGATTCCTTATTTTTATTCCAATTAACTTATAGTGCATCTTATAATGATTTTAGGTTGTTTCTTGAAATTGTCGCCAAGTTTACCTGTTCTTGTAAAAACCATTGATTGGTACGAACATTCTGACTAAGACTACGCGACTGCAAAAACAATATTTATGCGTCGTGTTGTGCATTATAAGATGTATGTTAAAACATTCTGAAATTCGCATTATTGATATTGCATTTCACCAGTTCCGTCTGTACGTCATTTATTAATAAAAAATAAATATGAGTTTATGAATTTACTTATGTTGCAATAATTATTTTGATTTTTCTACAGAAACTCAATCTTGGAACGGGTGTGTTTGGACTATATATCGCTCCAGAAGGAATATGGATTCGATTTGTACGTCGATAACCGGATAGAGTGCCAAAGCAAACGCATCACAATTGTTTTTCTTACCATCCCATGATGATGAGGGATACATGTAAAATACATATGAAAAACAAGAAGTCATGGAATTTTCAATGAAACAATGTTGTATAATAAAGACTTTTCCCCAGTGATATCATTATTAAAATAGTCATTAGTTTTCTTTTATTTACAGAAATCATCAAATATATACACACGCACGCGCGCGCACTCACACACACATACACACAAACACACACACACACATATATATATATATATATATATATATATATATATATATATATATATATATATATATATACTCCTATAAATTTGTTTGTTTTTTTTTTGCATTGATATTCGTATTAATTTTTTTTTTCTATTTATTTAAAAAGAAAATACAACTTTATTACATATGGGTCGTGGAATTGCACACATCTGCAAAAGATCTAATTTGCAAATTCTTTTAAACATTCATTTTAATTAATTCCCTATTAGTTTTCCGGTTTTCTTATTTGATTATTGTTAACTATTACATGAGATTTTGTTCATGCAGATATTCTACATGATTTATACTTGCGTAATATTTGCGTAAAAAGCTTATAGTAAACACAAACCTCTTTCTGTATATATATTTATATGCGTATATATTTTTATAGTGTTTTTATTAGATGATATATATATATATATATATATATATATGTTTATAACATATTGTTTGGTATATATATATATTGGTATTGTTCGATAAAATGCATGCCCATTGGCTGGTAGGAAGGGGCGCGGTGGATACTAGAAATCTGATTGGCTAACTAGAAATCTTCAACATATATAAAAACAAGAAAAGCAACCACAGAATTCGCGCATAAGCCTGACGAATCCTATAGTGGATGAAACGCAGAATATTCAGTGTAGCTTAATCGCCATATATATTTTATAAATTACTATATATATATAACATATTACGCTCAGTTTTATTCACACAGTTTCTATATTGTACATAATTGCATGGAATGAAAACGTTCTAGGATACGCATATATATATATATATATATATATATATATATATATATATATATATATATATATATATATATACACTTAGAATTTTGAGATTTTTCCCGCACTACTGACATTGACATGAAAAGCCAATTTTTCTATTTATCTGTTCTTTGGAGGTGGTGAGTCTAAGTGCTTCCACTGCATTTGACTGGACTTTGGTCTCTGGATCATAGTGATAGACCCAGGTTTCATCCCGTATAATCAGTCTTTTGCAAAAACTTTGACTCATCTTTTTGGCACATCTCCAAATTCATCCTCGAACACTCGACGCGTTCTCACTTCTGGAATGGTGTGATCAACCTGGGAATCTATCTGGCAGACACCTTATGCATATGCAAATGGTCATGAATTATAGGTTCCACAGACCCTGTACTAATCTTGACATCTTGGGTTATTTGGCGAATACTGATGCGCCGATCTTCCAAAATGGCAGTCTAAACTTGACGGACAGATGCCTCATCAATGGCAGAAGGGGGCGACCAGGTCTGAGAGCTGTTTCCACAGACTTCCAGCCATGCTTGGATTAACGATGTCAGCGTTTTACAAGGTCATATGATGGGGCATTATCACCATAAGTTTCTTTCATTTCATCAAAAGTCTTCTGTGGTGTGCATCCTTTCAAATACAAAAACTGGATCACTGTTCGACGTTCAGCAGGCTCCATTTCACACCTGACTCAGTTCAAACACCTGTAAAACAGAAACCACGATTAGTTCATCGCTGTAATTTATCACATAACCCATAGAGATATAAATCATTGCATATGCAAAATTTCAGCTAGATCAGACAAATGGAATTGAGTCTGGGGCATTACTTATTGCACGCCCCTCGTATATATATATATATATATATATATATATATATATATATATATATATATATATATATATATATATATATATATATATGGTTGATGTGTAGTTTGCTTGAAGAATTGTGTGGGATAGGTATGTAGTAAAGATTTAGAAGGCTGTCACAATGCGAGGAATGAAATATAGTCGCTGTTGGTAAAAGTAGACGGAAACAAGTGGCGATTTACAAATCAATAAGTACATACACATATGTTTATATATACATATATTTGTTATATTAGGTAAATAAAATAAATAAAAATATAAACATGTTAATTACCTAATCAGACCATACATAATCCTCCTCCTCACATTTGCTCCGAGGCCCCACACAGCTATCCAACTTCCGCTCCACCATCTAGCATGCTTTGAATCGATCTGTTACGTTCACTATTTGAAAAGGGAATTTTTTCCGAAATTAATAATGTATATTGTCGCAGTAGGTAAGACATTTTACCTAATACAACTGAATAAATATACCTAATTCAACTGAATAAATATATGTATGTATAAACATATATGTATGTACTTATTGATTTGTAAATCGCTACTTTTACCAACAACGACTATATTTCATTCCTCGTATTGTGACAGCCTTCTAAATTTTTACTACACACACACACACACACACACACACACACACACACATATATATATATATATATATATATATATATATATATATATAATTTAAAACCTTATTTTTTATGGTTTGCCATGACTTGTATGCAACTATTCGATTTTTTTCATTAGGCAATCATTGTATGATTATTGGATTTTTTTTTACTTCGATATTTAAGCCATATGGGTAAATTACTGACATTTTCTTAATTATTTCGTCTTCCTTATCCTGGCGCATCTCAAGTGTATTATTATATACCTCACCAAAAATATTATACATATTATCTTTAAGTTTTTTTTTCAATTTGTGTAGAACAAGACGATGTGTTAAAGTGTTTAATTACATCGTTAAAACGCTTAGTAAATTCATACGTGTATTTAGAGCTAGTCGTGTTTCCCATACTTATTGTAGATTAATGTTTTCACAAGACAACATGTAAATTAAATTTCTGAGATATATATATATATATATATATATATATATATATATATATATATATATATATATATATATATATACTAGCAAAAGTACCCGTCGTTGACTCGGTTCAAAAAATGGACTTATGAAAATATGATAGGTTATGAAAAGGAAGGGTTGTAAAGAGATTCGAATTCGGGGGTATCAAAACCAAAGCAAAATATGATGAAAGTAAAAATAAAATAGATAAACCACATAATTTATTATACCATACCTGTTCACACTGAAACACTTATCACAATATTCTGTGGATCTATATTAAAAAATCTTGTTAAACTTTGTGACATATTTCCATTCTAGGTGCGAAAGAACACTCCATAATTTTATTATACCATATTTCTTCAAACTGAAACATAATTATCAAAGTATACTTACGCTGATAGATATGAAAAGTCTTTATTAAAGTTTGTGCCTATTTCCATTCTAGACTCCATTATTTTATTATACAATTCCTATTAAAGTTAAAACATACTTATCAAAGTATTATTATGTAAATCTATATCAAAAACACTTGTAAACGTTTTTTTTTTCAATTTTTAATTCTACATTTCTATACTTTGTGGATCAGGCGCGAACGCAGACCCCATAATTTTGATGAATCATCATTATGCCAGATCAAACATACCCATTCCTGTGTCTCGATACATTATATGTGATCAGTTTTCTATAATACTCAACCATATAGGAGCCTATTCGTGACCAGACACACAGACGTTCAGCTTTACATATATAGTAATGTTTACTATATATATATATATATATATATATATATATATATATATATATATATATATATATATATATATAGGGTGAACAGAAAGTCCTTGGACCAATTCAAAAGTGGTTTATTAATAGAAAATTACAAAAATATAAATCAAACATGAATGAAAATTATAAGTTAGGAAACCAAGATAAAATTCAAATTATTTATTTTCAATGTGATGTCCGTACCTTTCGATTAGACATTCAATTCTCTGTCTGAAGTTACCAACCAAGACACGCAGCGTTTCCTGAGGTATTTTAGCCCATTCACTCAGAAGAGATGTCTTCAAAGCATCAACACTTGGATGAGCAACAGAACAGCAGAACAGACCTTTGCCTCCAACAAAGACCACACCGAAAAATCCATGGGATTCAAATCAGGCGATGCAGGAGGCCACATCTCCTTACTCCAGAATCTTGGAAAATGACGTTGGCACCAGTCCTGAGTTTTTCTGGAGGTGTGGGATGGTGCTCCATCTTGTTGGAAGGTGAAAGGCTGATCTTTGAAGTGTTTCTTCATCTCTTCAAATGCTGGAACCAAAATATCGTTAATGTAGCGATCTGTGTTGATCTTAACACTCCTGCTCCACGAAAATCAGAGGCGACTTCCAAGATTTGAAGACTGCAACCCACACCATGAGGGAAGACGGCTTTTGTCGGCGGAAAACTATTCTCACGGATTCCTCAATGTCTGCTGAAGATTTTGCGTAAACTCTGTCGTTCTGATTGTTAACAGTCGCTTCAATTGTGAAGAGTTTTTCATTAGAAAAAACGATCTCTCGCTCTGCCGTGCCAGCCTTCAGTTCTCCAAGAAGAAGCTTTGCTCTTTCAAGTCTCTTGTGCTTTTGGGCAGGTGTGAGGTACTGTCTCTTTTTCATCTTGTAGGGGGACAACTGGAGATCGTTTTTTACGATGGTTCTCATCGAGGTCACGCCCACATTCATGTCTTTAGCCATTTGTCTTGCAGATCTCTTCGGGTTCCTCCTTACCCTCTCTCGGACAGCTTTAATCACCTTCTTTGTTCGAGCAGTGCGAGGTCTATAACTCCTAGGACGGTCTTCAGATGTACCAAGTTCCTTAAATCTGTTCACAACATGGTACACGGTGGATTTAGCCACTTTCAAGAGCTTAATAATCTCTGAATTTGTCCTTTCCGCGCAATGAAGCTGAATTATGGCCTCTCGTTTGCTCATTTTTCTGAAAGTTTAAACAAAATTATATTAATATTTTTGTTGAAAATAATTAGATCAATAGTTAGACTAAATACTTACTTTATTCGGAAAGAGAAAAAGTGATTTTAACAATATTTAATTTTAAAACTAAAAATGGTCCAAGGACTTTCTGTTCACCCTGTATATATATGTATATATGTGTGTGTGTGTGTGTGTGTGTGTGTGTGTGTGTGTGTGTGTGTGTAGTAAACATTACTTTTGAAGAGATCAACTATTTTTACAGAAAAAAAGTAATTAATTTTAAACTGCCTTTCTTTTAAAAATATTTAATAGAACTTATGGCTTTGGTTCGTACCTTGTCCCTGGAGGTAAGGGGATCGTATATCAATTTATGGGTACAGACAGAATTTCTGAACAAGTGTAAGATAATCGTCTTTCAGATGATTGTTGAGCTTATTCCTTTAATAATGTCATCAAATTCCGCGAGGTTAATATGTTTAGAGTCCTGTTCTGGACGTAACCAGTAAGCATCCTCACATACCAATGACACTTGCATCGACCCATACGCTAAAATCTTGCTCGTCATCGTACCATTTGCCTCGTGTCAGTTCTTCTTATATCAATCTGGTGGGAACCTCCTTAATGACAGTATTAAGAGGGGGTGTCGCCAACTTTGTCATCCCACTGAGTGGTAACGTCAGATGCTCTTCGCTTGATGAACGCCACGGAAACATGAAACCAACGACCTACGGAAAAGGTGGCAACCAATTTGCCACATAATTAAAATATATTCCATCGTTTGAAGATACGAAGCATGTCTGGGATTTTGCTCCCTATTCTTAAATACAGAGCATTATCCTCTCGCCAGAGCTGTAAACTAAGTAGTCGTGCACGACTCTGTAGCCTCTTCGGTTCTTTGCTGTGGAGGCAGAAGCTGTATAGATGCCGCGGGAACACCATTTTCGTTCATGATCTATATAAGCACATGTTTCCTGCTGTGTTCGCTTATCTTTCATCAAAATAGCATCAAGAATTGTTTGCATGACGAATGGTGCCACATTGAGTCCAAACCGTATGCGAGTCAGGCAATGCATTCATCTTTTAATTAGTGCAGTTTGATAAGGCCACGGTGGTCAGTTAAGACATGACTTCCAATTGATACCTCTGGTCCTGCTCGCCGATACTCTCTCAACTTTTCAGTATATGTATCCGCGAAAGCCGTAAATCAGTTCGGTCCTGGATATGACCTTAAACTATATCCGATGGTGAGGCCCCAGCTTGCAGGCTTTAGGGAGTGTGGACCCACCCTTTAATTGCTATTGCTCCCAGGTCCACTGACCCGGAGTGGTAGTACCTGTTAGGGTCCCAACTATGGGTTAAAACCAATACACTATATTAAAAAATCGTTCTCCAAAATCACCAAATTCGGCATTAAATAACCTGAAAAGGGTTGATATGCCGTAAAACAAAACAACCAACCAACGTAAGTCAGGTCACGTGCTTGTATAAAATCTGATGGTCTTACTTTCTGTTTGTTCTGCTGGATGGCTGCCATTAGTGGGATCAAGCCTTTCAGCGGCCCCAATTCCTTTTCTGGGTAAGTAACCTACCACCCATTATCAATCCATGCGTGTAACTCATTGCACGACCTATTACAGGGACGTTAAACTCTGGTACTCTGTTGCATAATTTTTCTGGCATTAGTCGAACTCCGAACGAAAATCAGGCTCTTCCAGTTCTATTATCGCACCCAGAACGAGATTCGCCTCAGCAAAATGTACCTACCTCCTTCGTCGATATGCACGCCGCCGAGTTTCTTGATGACGTCCATTACCAGCAGAAGGTTGAATCCCAATGGTTTTTGTTTACCACTAGTACATCAATCTAATAGTAATGGTACTGTTAAAGTTTTATTCACAACACCGTGGCTTATAAGGCATTTCCCACCTGCTGTGAGAATTGTGGTAATTTTTCGTATTTTAGGTTGATATAGCAACCCACTGACAACGGACAAGAAGCATCCGAAATCCACAAACGCTACCTGATCTACACTATTGATTTTTACCTTTATTGCTGGGAGCACTTTTTCTAGTTTGTGTGGGGAGATAGTAATGCTGGGCTCTCGACTCTTGTCTCGTTTCCCGAACACCTCAATGTGACATGTCCTTGTTGTGGCACCGATAACAGCGTATCTCCAGGAGGAGTTTTCTTGCTTTCCCCCCTAGGTTGCCGGCAGTCTTTGGCAAAGCGATTGGGACCTCCACACTTGTGGCACTGTGCTGTAACTATGTCCTACATGCCGGAGGTTGAAGGTGGGTCAACAGGCACATGAGGAAGAACTCTGTGTCGTACGTCCGCCGCAGCAACAGGCTAACCCACCTCTACCTCCTCTGTCAGGAGAGTTCGAGCCCTATCAAGAATTTGTTCTAAGGTCATGTGTTCCATCCTTGAGGACCCACATAATTGTCGTCTAACCGAAGCGGGGAGTCCTGATACGAAAGCACGACTGAGATACCGGTCAGAGGGGTTTTCTTCAATCAAACGTACCAGGTCTTGTAGGTCAATCAAATATTTGTCCACAGTTTCTCCAGAACGCAAACGTCAAGAGATACACTTGTCAAATGCAACAAAAGGGTCTGGTGCAAAAGTCACGAAGAGGGCTCATTTCACCGGCTTTAAATCCTCCGTTAATCGTCAGTATACTGACATAGCCCCGCCACTCAGTCTGAGATATAGAACACGCTCCACACACCAACTCTAATTGCTCCAATCATTCAGACCTGTGTGATCAGTTGAAACGCCATAAAATTCAGGAATCGACCGAATGTCAAACGCGTTGCCTGCTATTTGCGTTTGATTATTAGTTAACGGGAAATTAGCTTGTTCTGCAAGGTCGCGACAAATTGTAACGCTTCCATCCACGCAGACGTAACAAAGAACAGCCTCCTTTCCCCCCCCCCCCAAGCCGGGTTCTTTTATCCGCCTCAATTTTCCCGCAGTCACGTGTGCTTATACCGTTCTTCACGTTTTCTTGCATAAAACCAGGTACACTTCTTGCGTTTCCTCTTTTTTCTTCTTTTTTCAATGTGCGAGTGGCAGAAAGAACGCATCCTTTGTCTATTTTGCGGTAAGGTCATTTGTGACAGTACTACTACAACATGTAAACAAAAAATAAAACAAAATTCCAGGTGAATTTCCCATTGCGATGCACCCGTACGTGTAAACATAAAACAATTTCTATACAATATAATAAAAGAAGCACTTAGCAGTTGAATTATTTAGTATTCGTTTATATATCCTCGGGAAACGCTGGGAAACGGGTCCTGCTGGTTTATCATAAGCTTTTGATTATACTTGCATGGGGGCCCGGCGTTGCCCGGATGTTTGGGGAGTGAGTGTTCAGCAAAAAAAAAAAGTGGTAGTAGGAAGGCAGGCTCGAACCCGTACCGCGAAAGAGGAAAAGAATGTGAAAAAAACGTGACTTCTTTGCTGTTACAACCACCGCCAAACCGGAAATGACGTAGGTTTAAATTAAAGCTAGACAATCAAAAAGGGGAGATGGCTTTCGAAAATATCGGCGAAAAAAAGTAATTCCTCCACGTAGAAAAGTGCCCAGTTGAGGGTGAAAATATCAATTTTTTTAGTCAATTTTTCGGTATTTGTCGTCTGAAGGGTCGAGCTTCAAAACAATACTAATCTTGTGAAAATCTGCCGCCTCTGTCGAAAGTTTTAGGCAGATATGCAAACATACATACATACATACATACATACATACATAGATTTATAGATTTGTAGCTCAAATTTTCGACCCAAACCGAGTAAAAAGCTTGTCCGATCTCTGAGTACTCTTTATGTAAAATTTGAAATGTTTAGACCGGAAATTCTCTTTAGTAATTTGATAGAGACCGCAGAGTTCAATTTTTTTTAACTTTGACCCCTATTATGACTCCTTAATATTTATTGTTTTGGGCTCAAATAAAGTTATTAAGTTAGATCTATGTCCAAGGAACCTATATCTAAAATTTCAATTGTTTATACTAAAAATTGTCGGAGGAGTTTGGTAGAGTTCTCAAAGGTCAAATCGTTGAACTTTGACCCCTTAACATCCAAATTTCTGGCCGAAAACGGAATACAAAGATTTTCCCAAATCTCAGTACCCTGTGTATCAAATTTCGAGTCTGTAGACTGAAAATTGACAGAGCTATTGCGTAGGAAAATGCACAAACACACACACACACACATAGACACGTTCACACGTATAGATATATAGATAGATAACCATGACTATAACTTTTGTGTTAGCATAGATTATCTTTAGATTTAATTAAAGAATTGAATTAATAACCTAGTAGCATAGTTTATTTATATTACAAAACATGAACAAGCACGCTTCTTAAGTGTGGGTGTGTTTGTGTAAATTTTGTGTTTGTTTGTTTGTTTGTTTTAATAAGCAGAGAAAATTTAGTCATGCAGCGTTACGAATGAGAAGACAGATAGAGAGTAGAAAACAAGCAACGTTGTCGACAGAGCAATGGAATTATTCGGTATTCAGAATATCCCCACCTTTCTGCTAATCGCAGCCATATTTTGGATCACCTTCTACCTGTAAGTTCACAACTGCATTAATTTTATTTTTATTAATTTTTATTTTATTTTACATTATAAAGATATAATTTTGTACAACTTCATCCCAACTTAATAGACGCTGAAAGATTATTTGTTACGACGTCAATTTTTATTTTTTTTACCTTCTACACCTTTTACATGGGTGGGAATATTTACATACTAGAAGATATGCCCAACGTTTCCCGGTATTAGACGTAGCATTAAATTCTTTGTGACAAAATTGAAATAAAAAAAAAACAGATAAAGAAACTGGGACATCCGCATATTATGTTTTTTTCTAAACATTTCACTTCTTGTATGTATTTTTTTTTAATGCTCGGACTGAGATCGAAACCCAAACCTAAAGATAGTGAGTTAAGTATGGTATCCATTAAACCAGCTGCCACGATTTGTAAGGGTGTTCTCAAACCTCGTGAAACAGTGGGCATATAAAAATCCGATGACCCTCAAGTTTTCAATGTTTACCTCTTAGCAGCCCTTTTTCCGAATGAAAAACGAATTAAAATGTTTTCGTCATGTCTGAATACCCTATATACTAAATTTCAAGTCTGTAGATATAAAATTCGTTGAATATATATGTTGAGAAGTGTCTGCCTACATTCTCACTTTTTATAGATATATAGATAACACTTGTAGTTGGCTAGTTCTTTTGTTTGTTTGGGTTTTTTATCTTAAACTATTATTTATTAACTACTCGTGATTTGTCTTGGACGATTTGCAAAAGTAAAAACAAATGATTCAACTGACGTGAGTTTTACTTTGAAATTACATTCTCGCGATCAAATCAATCTCCATTCATAAAAAACTTTTGAATTTCACATGCCCACGATAACATATTATAACACATAACATATTATCATAGGCTTAACACTTCGATTTTTGATTTCGTGGTACAGTTTGCGATGTCCCCTTTTTCCATTTTTTACCTATGATCAAATTGTAGAAACTGTTCGGTTTCAAGAACCCTACTCCGCATCTCCTATGATCAACTAGTCACATTTAAACATATTCTAATCGACTTTAAAATGTACGAATAACCGCAAGAGATATTATCGTGTATACGACGCCATTATTCTGCTCGAAAATATGTCTGTATCAAAAATGATAGACAACCTAAATATATAGATCACTTCCACTTCGATACAAGAAATGATAAATAACTTTCCAGAACTTTCCAGAAATCACTAGTCTATAAATACATTGTATGGCACAAAATGACTTATGTGGTTGATATGCCGTAAAAAATAATCCCATTCTTAAGAGTGTCAACGGGGCTAAACAATTCTATTTCTTGTGCCTCGTTCTTTTGGGGCGGTGTTTCTCCATTAAACCCCGATTTTATTTATTTTGCTGTAGTTTTGTTGAAAAGGAAATTAAAAAAAAAAGTTAACAAGTCAGCTATTTTAATTCTTTATTAATATACTGTCTTAAGTTATTTTTTAAGTCGCAATTAATAGCATTGTAATTCTACAAATGCATAATAAACGAAACAACAATTAATTTACTGGTTTACTCGTCCAGGTTGAATAAGACTTATCTTATGACGAGGGCTATGACAACAGCATATCCTTTTCATTGTTTAGACTCTCAAGTATATATCCGACACAGTTAGACATGTTGATATATATTCAATTGCTATAGGATTACTACCGTTTAAATATGCATCCTCCTGAAGTAAATATTTAATAATACAGAATACATAATATTATTGAAATACAAAATGTTAGTGAAAATAAGGAATGTGGAATTGCCATTGTTTAACTCACACAAAATAGTTAGATTTCTGTTTATAGAGAAAGGAATGTAATGATGAATTTTGTTTCTATTATTGAAATTAAATTAAAATAAGGAATCTAGATTAGAACAATGGAAAATGTTATTTGTAAAGTTGATTACGAAAATTAGGTTAGAGGATCGGCTTTGTAAGAAACACGTGAATAACGATGCACGCTTAAACACGGAATGTCATGGCATGATTCTTGATATATACGCGATATATCTGCACACAACATGAACCTCTAAGACTCTCTTCTCACTTACTCCCCGACTCTCTCTCTCTCCCTCTCTCTCTCTCTCTCTCTCTCTCTCTCTCTCTCTCTCTCTCGTGACTCGCTGACGCTGACTGACTTGCATGACCTAACACGTGCCTCTCAGACAGGGAACTTCGAATGAGTAAAATGTCGCCAATAACACAATGTAACGAAAAAAAGTTTCATGAAAAATTGTTTTTATTTAATATTTATTCATACTTTAATTATTATTATTATATTTGTATTTATAGATTTATTAACAGATAAATAATGGTTTCTTTTGCAGCTATGGAAGAAAAAACTTTAGCTTTTATCATGGTCTTGGACTTGATGGACCCAAACCAACGGCTTATTTGGGGAATTTTAAAGAAATCATGCAACTTGTGAGTATTTCAAAATAAAAAAAATTGTTCTTTAAAAAGTTTGAATATATCTATGTTATTTAATAAAAAGTAAATGCTGGTGAAATAACGAATCACGTGACGCATGACGTAGTGGCATCTAGACAAAAAAGAATTCTTTAGCATCGTAATATACTTTCTCTGTCTCCATGTGGCTCAAAATGGACAAGTTTGCTTGGAGCATTGAGTGTGTTCAACATTTTGAGGATATTTTTATTTTTCGACAGAGAGTCGTGAAGTAAGTTATTCTTTTAAAAGTGTATTCAATTAAAACTTGAAGGAACTTCATGACGTTAATAACATTGTTAACATTGAAAGTCAAAACATTCATGTTACTTTTTTTTTACTTTTAAAATTGTAACACAAACAATTTTACGTGAGAATTTCTAAGTCAATTGTTTTAATAATAAATAAAATTTTCAGTCAGTATCTAAAAAATATTTTACAGACATTTTCAATAAATATCGTGTATTTTTTAAAACTAATACATAAGTTTACGCGGTAAGTAAAAGCAATATTATAAAATCCTCTTTCCTTTATTTGTTGTTTGAAACAAATAGTATTTACATAGGATTTTTTAGTCAGTCCTTTTAATAATGAATAAAACTTTGCAGTCAGAATTTTGAAAAATTGTAAGTTTTCAATACAGAATTTTCACCCTTAGCATATACTAGACTACTCGTGACCCGTTGGGTCAGTATGTTATATTAGCTATGGAATTAATGTATGAGCGTGACACTTGTGACGTAAAGGAAATAGTTTTTTGTCATGTAACAGAAACATTTCTATGAAAGTATATTAAAATGTGTTACAGAGAGAGAAAGAGAGAGAGAGAGAGAGAGAGAGGGAGAGGTGAGTAAACGTGGAGTGCAGACACGTTTACCAGAACCGAAGGTCAGCTGACCAGATTACGTATGAGTGACGTGGTCAGGTTGGCTAGATCTGTGAGATTTGATTTGGGCTTTGAGGAAGACGGACGGCTTCCCGTTGTCTCCCCCCCCTCTTCACTGGGGAGGGGGGAGACGAACGCTGACGTGTGTAGAAGAAGAACCCACACAGGCCGATTTCACTTCCACCTTCTGCAGGACCTCTGGGGAAAGTGAAATAAAAACTATAAAACCCATTCATCGTCTTGGAGTGATAAATCTTCGTCAAACAGGTATCAAGTCTCCCTCCAGGATGAGAAATTTCCAGATGGTCCAACATCGAAGAAGCAGAGGTAGGTTCTGAAAATACATATTACACACACGATTCCCTTTATGATAATCAAACACACAACCCTTTATATTAGAGACAATCATACGCACATGGAATCCTTTTTTACGTTATACACCAAACGTAAATGGTGCCCCTATATGAAGAACCCTATGTAAAAAATGAAAAAGAATATAGATAGATTTCTATGAGTCGTTCTGTTTATAATTGTTTATTTTTGAAAAAAAAACTTACAGCAATTGAATTATAAGTGGTTTGCCATACTTATAAATAAATGTGCAATGACCAGATACCATAATATATAATAGTTAAATTCTAATTATGATATGTTTTTTTAATGAAATTGTTAATTGAAAGTAAGGAATAGTTAAAAACACTCTCCCCATGTTAAGAATTTTAAATAGAAAATGAAAATTACATGTAACTTTTTTTTTCATTTATTTCAAACGAGCATTCATGACCCATTGGGTCGAATATTTAATTCATATGTTAATAATAAGGTCAATAAAACTAAGTAAGACAACGTGAAAAAAAAGCAGAAAGTATTAACAATTGTGTATTTAGATAATTTAAACGCGAAAAAAAAAACAATTGCGACGCTGAAAACGTTGATTATTTACGCTGTTATGGGTTTACGTTTGTGTACGCATGAGCAACCGGAAGTCGTAAACCGGATGTTTGGTTACAACACTTGTTACAAGGTGATTTGAGTTTTATAATTATATAGATATTCACATACATATATGTATATATAAATATATGCAGATGTTTATAAACACACACACACACACACACACACACACATACATATATATACACATGTATGTACACGCATATATATATATACATACATTTATCTGCACATATATATGTACATACACGTATATATACGCATATACACATATACACACACAAATATATATATATATATATATATATATATATATATATATATATACGTCTTCGCTAAACGAACCAGAGATGTCTCGTGTTGCGGGGTTCGAATCGTTCGACTGGTATTAATCGTGACACCCTGCACTGAAGATTCCCGAAAGGATGAAACACTAGTGTCTGTAGGTATTTAATTATTATAGTAAAAAAAATAATCTATATCTATCTATCTATATATCTATAAAAACAGAGATGTGTGTGCCACAGACGATTTCTGATTGGTTAATCCAATAATCACATCTCCTAAAAAACTATGGTTCGTAGGCTTTTAACTTTACCATAACATATTATGGCTTTATTTATTGTCCATCTTGGAAGGGTTTAATTTTTTCCTAACTTGCGATTTACAAATTACAAAAATACGAAACTAACTTACAATCTAACAATCGAACCTCCGACATCACGGCCGCCATTATGAAACTAAACTAAAAAAAAAAAAAAACGCGCGTCCACTCGTGGTCTTTATATTTCGGGTTTGGGTACTTGTGCAGTTTTCCATTGACATTAAAAAATGGAAATATTTAAAAAAAAAAATATATTGTACGTACTCGTCATGGGATAAAGTTTTCCTACAGAAAAAATCACGTAATTTCATCAAGTAGTTATTTTTTTATAGCGAAAAAAGAAAAAAAATCAACGCTACAAGCGAAATTAAACAGAAAGTTCAAGTAGGGGGATTTCCCTTTGTTTTTTTTTATAGCGAGGCCAAATTTCGCGAATTTGGCCTTTTTTTTAAAGCAGTTTGGCCTTCAAAATTTCTGTTTGGCCATTTTCTTCACCGATGAAATAAAAAAAGCAAATAAAAACAACGCAATAAAACTTTTAAAAATACGGCACACTTTTGTTGTTCTTGTTTGTTTTTTTTTGTAATTTTCCTTATTTTTTTATTTTTTCAAGATAATACTATTAAATGGACACTATTTTGCCAAATTAGCCCCCCCCCCAAAAAAAGAAAATGCAGAAAAATTCGAGATTAAAGGTTTTGACGAGATAATTTAGCGAATTGTCCGGACTATTGCGAGATAACCATCCATTAGTTTTTCCTGAAATGTTGCCACAAATTGTATTTCCTTACATAGATGTGCATAGTAACAACATTTTTTTGCCGAAAATTCCCGTTGCGTCTCCAGATTACATCGGTGAAGAAAAAGGCCAAACAGAAATTTTGAAGGCCAAACTGCTTTAAAAAAAGGCCAAATTCGCGAAATTTGGCCTCGCTATAAAAAAAAGGGAACTCCCCCTACTTGAACTTTCTGTTTGGTTAAGAATCAAGATGGCTGAATTATTAATTACTCGCTTATAAGACTATCATTACACACAAAAAAAATATAGATTTATTTTTGGGTAAAGTTCCCCCGGGTTTTCCTTTCACTTGAGTAAATAATGGTCTTTTGTTATATATATGGCGTACTATTATCCTTATATATATGATGTTTATGTTTATAACAACATCTTAATACGGCGCTGCTGATCCATAGTCGTTTCAACTGACGGATGCCACACACATGTTTATATATATATATATATATATATATATATATATATATATATATATATATATATATATATATATATAAGTGTCTGTGTGTGTCTGTGTGTCTGTGTGCATTTCCCTACGCTAAAACTCTGTCAATTTTAAGCCTAGAGATTCGAAATTTGATATACAGGGTACTGAGATTTGGGAAAATCGATGTGATAGGTTTTCGACAGAAATTTGGCGATTAAGTGGTCAATATTAAACGATTTGACCTTTGAGAACTCTACCAAACTCCTCCTACAATTTTGGGTCTAAACAGTAAACACGTGATATTTTAGATATAGATTCCTTGGACATGGATCTAACTTATTAACTTTACTTGATCCCTAAACAATAAATGTTAAGATGTCATAATAGGGGTCAAAGTTTTAAAAAATTGACCGGTTTTTTTTTCTCAGCATTAACCTCAAAACACCTGGGCAACGCCGGGCACCGATTGCTAGTTATATATATATACATCAGTATGTACCCACATATATGCATGTATATAAACACAATACATATATATACACAATATATATACACACATAGATATATATATGTATACAGACGTATATATGCTCATATATACACACATGTATATGTACGTATATATACACATATACACAAATATATACGAATATACACATATATACATATTTATATATATATATATACATATATATATATATATATATATATATATATATATATATATATATATATATATATATATATATGGTTGAGATTGCTTCATTGTTTGTTTTATTTGAATACCTACTGAAAAGTGTTTAAATTATTCACAATAAAAAATAATGAACAAATCTTAGTCTTTGGAATCCATGATATACCATGATGTTTATCCTCTCACGCAGTGACAACATTTCTCTTTTTTAATCAATTATTTTTAAAATTAATATTGAATAAAGTTAAATTTAAATTTAAATCGTGTTCCTCATTTTTTTCTTTTTCAATATATTTTTAATAATGTTTTCCATCAATTTATTGAAAAAGCTCTCATTCATTATCGCCCGCTTTGCCTATTTTGTGTGACGTTATTTTTCAGTTGACAGGCCTTGTCTCTCGGTGGTGGTTATTGTGACCTTTTTATGTAATGTCTAGAGTCCCAGATTACATAACGGTAGGGCTTTAGTGGACTTAGCGTACTAACCATTGAAGTAACAATACGCTTTTGAAAAGCTTTTTCTATGCCCCTTTTAATCCTCGTACTTACAAGATTCGTTTGTCCACTGCATCGATTTTGTTCAGACAATTTCATTCTAAACATCTGATTGAATCTACGCTTATATATTTTCCCATATTGGGAAATTTTGACATGCCTTGTATAGTTAATGTTACCTGTGAGTGTGAATAAAATTTCTTAAATTTTTCTAAGAATTTAAAAAATCTTTTTCATTCCTTTAAACAATTGATTATCTTATACATATTTTATTTCTAAAAGCAAATTATGTTTATATTGTCCAGTTTAAATAAATAAAATTGCAACAAAGAAATATGGCTATGGCAGGAATCGAACCCACTTCTAATCGAAACTAGAAAACCACTACCACAAAGGTACTACTAAATTTGGAAGAAGTAGCTTCATTCACTGGTGTAAGCTAATTTCGTTGTCGCCTTTTACTTATTTAGTTAACCCATAAATATTTAATTTGCCTTTGGTAATAATGATAATTATCTTCTAAATAAATAATTGATGTATGTATACAAAAATGGTCATATGTTTTCAACGTGAGAAAATTAGTCAAGATTTGCCACGATTTGCTGATTTTTCGTATTTCTCAAATCAAAACTCCTACATTGCCCACGCCAACTAATCACACTAATCATACCACATACACGTCGATGTTGAGAGGTGAAATAAATAATATGCGACTGGATTGTAATTTCTCATCGGCCACTCCACCCAAAACAAACGATGAAAACACTGAAATTTTAAACTTTATTTAGAATTGAGTTTCCAAATATTCTCGGTCCGGGATATGATCTTAAACTATATCCAGTGGTGAGGCCCCAGTTTGCGGGCTTTGGGGAGTGTGGAGCCACCCTTTAATTGCCATTGCTCCCAGGTCCACTCTGACCCAGTAGTATCTGTTAGGGTTAACTATGGGTTAAATAGAAACCGACTTGAAAACAAATATATTCTATTAAAAATCTTCGGATTCGGCATTAAATAACCTGAAAAGGGTTGATATGCCGTAAAACAAAAACAACGAACCAACCAACCAAATACTCTGGAATCTTCATCAATTATTCATTTTCTCTACTGCATATTTTAGTGGGAGTGTTTTTTATTTTTCATTTTTAACTATATAATTGTGACTTTTCTAGGAAGAATGCTAAACTTGCTATTATTTTTAAATTCTCATAAATTTCAGAAATACTTAGTGTCAGATTCCACTCACATTTTAAATGCGTTTTTCAACAATAAAAATTACGATTTTTTTTTCTAGGGATTTGGTCGTGTTTTTATGAAATGGCATAAAGAATTTGGTGTCAACTACAGGTAATTAATCTTTTATATCAAGTTTAAGATAATTAATTGATAAAAAATATGTGATATATTGAAACGTGATACATAAAGAATGATGAAAACCCACGTAGTAATTACTTTTTGTAATTTAAAATAATTAAGTAATGCGGAAATACGTGATAAAATACGCAACATAAATTGCTTATAAAAAGTAAAATTGATTTAGTTTTCAAAGTTTTCAATTGTTTTTTTTTAATATGACAAATTGATGCTGACTAACCCGTTGTTCATATTTATTGTACCAGCATGTTCTTCAGAACAATAAATTGTAATTCGTTTCATTTTTCTTTTAGAAAATAATTGATCTAATTATAAATAACTTGTGTTGTGAAAACTATCTTTGCTATTATCTGCAGCAAGTTTTTATAGAATGGAAATCATCGTTGTTATCAAAAATAAATATATCAACTCATAGTAAGCACCAATATTAATGTATTTTTTATTTATTTATAACAGCTAAATAATATTTTGGTATGGAAAACGTTTAAATAATTAGAAATACTTTGGATTTTTTTCAAATTGTGTTGGATATCATTTGGAATGAAATGTAAACCTTTTTCCACATTACACCTAATTTGAGATTGCAGAAATAAGTGACATTATTTTTACTTCAATTATGTCTTAGGAAAATATTTGACATTTAACCCAATACTCTTCAAAGAAACTGCTCAGCCTCTTCCAATTTTACTACATAAAAAATTACCTAAGATTGATTTTAATGTGGTAAAAATTCAACTACTGGTTTGTGCGTGTATTTTCTTATCCAGATTATCCTTTTTATTATACGCTTAGATAAGTATTCACTTCTAACTTACGCATTTTTGGTACGATTTCTAATGTTAGGATTGAAGCAAAAACTTTCTTGTATTATTTTTAATTATTAAAATTATTTATTTATTTTTTTAGATGAGTAATTTGTATATTTTTATTTATTTGCGGACTATTATCTTCATATTTATAATTGTTGTTCCACGACGTTTCGACCAACTATTTCTCTGACCTTCGTCAGGTTGTTAAACGTGACGGGATAGGAACGCTGAATCTTCCACTGAATCTTCAATTACTGTTTTCCATAGTTGTTGTCGTCTTACCACATTTTTAAACTATCTTCTCTTGAAGGATGTTTTGGGGATCTTTCTATCGATCCAGCGATTTTGGCGATCTTACTATCGATCCAGAAATTATAGATGATGTCTTGGTTAAAATGCTCTCAAATTTTACAAAAAGAAGATCAAGTTGTTGTTCATTTGGTTTTCTTTGAGTTATTTGTGAATATGTGAGTTGTCTGAAAACATGACTTGTTTTGTGTGTGTGTGTGTGTGTACGTGTGTGTACGTGTGTGTATAAATTTGTCGTTCGTTTTATGCTCTTGAGTATGTGCATATGTGCGTATTGCGCGTGTGTGCTCATTTGACTATGTAATGAGTGTTGGAGGGCGCAATAAGTCCATTGTTTGTTAGAGATCACTGGTAAATATCAAGACGTTAACTTCATTATATAAAACTCACTGCTCTATTGATTTAGATATATTCAGCACGCTTAGTTTCGTGATATTACTAGTCAGTATATTGTAAGGCGCACTTTACTTAAAACCATCATCCATGTGCGTATACTTATATGTATATCCCAACTTATATGGATTTATTCACTCCTTTTCTATTCCTCCTTTTTTCTTTGGAGATGGAGCATCCTATTGGATTGTAGAAATTTAATCGCTATTTCAGAGACTCTAACAGAGAGACCATTTGCACTTAGTTCAACGGGTATATTCGCTAGGTAGAGATTGTAATACTATTTCATAAACCTAGCGATGATTACTTATTATAAATATAGAAATATATGTATTTATATCTTGGCATTTTGGCTAAGTCTGAAGTGTAGTATTTGTTTTCCACAATCTGTGTACTATTTTAAGCCGAAAGTATTTCATGTAATTATCTCCCTTGAAAAATTCAAAATATGGACAGATACAAACAAAAAGAAAGTTCCATTTATATTATATGTAGATTTGATAGTGTACATTTTATTATCATTTATTTTCTATGTGTGCGTATTTATATCTTGCAGGATGTTTTGGGGATCCTTCCCTAATGTGGTTACTAGCGATCCTGAGATTATAGAGGAAATCCTCATCAAAAGATTCTCCAATTTCACAAACAGAAGAGTAAGTTGTTGTTCATTTGTTTATTTGTATTCTGTTTTGTATAATCATCTATTTTATCTGCAACATTTTAAGTCGCGTGACAACGACTCTATAAGTCGGTGCGTCGGTCGGTCGGTCTGTCGGTCTGTCAGTCAGTCTATCGTCTATCAGTAACATTTTTGCCCTTGGCCTTTTGGTTAAGATCAAAGATCTGTTGTTAATAGATGCTGTCCTTAGCTTTTTAAGTTTTTCTTGACCTTTTGCCCAAGATCAAAGTGTAATATCTGTTCCGGCAGATATTGCAAGCAAAGACCATATGTGGGGGTAACCCCACATATAAGACCTTGGTCAATGTAGGGGCAACCCTTCATACCAACCGTTACTATCCGGCTCCCATTTCCCACCTCTCGGGAGCTGGTCACCCCTTTCCCTCCCCCTCCCTCTATCTCCACATTAAAAAACGGCCTTGTGCCTAATTTGCTCAGTGGGGAAGCAAATAAATAAAATCTGTTCCGGCAGATACTGCAAGCAAAGACCATATGTGGAGGCGACCCCACATAAAAAACTTTGGTCAATGTAGGGGCAACCCTTCATACCAATTGTCACTATCCAGCTCCCCTACTTCCCGGGGAGTTGGTCCCCATTTTCCCCTTCACTCCTCGTATTAAAAATCGGCCTTGGGCCTAATTTGCTCGGTGGGGAAGCAAATAATTACAAACCCAACATATAAGACCTTGGTCAATGTAGGGGCAACCCTTCATACCAATTGTCACTATCCCGCTCCCATGCTCCCCGGGGAGTTGGTCCCCATTTTCCCTTAATTCCTCGCATTAAAAATCGGCTTTGTGCATAATTTGCTCGGTTGGGGAGCAAATAAATACCAACTCTTCATAACAATTGTCACTATCCAGCTCCCCTCCTCCCCAGGGAGCTGGTCCCCCATTTCCCCTTCACTCCTCACATGAAAAATCAGCCTTGTGCATAATTTGCCCGGTGGGGAAGCAGATAAATACCAACTCCATATATAAGACCTCGGTCAATGTAGAGGCAACCCTCCATACCAATTGTCACTATCCAGCTCCCCTACTACCCGGGGAGCTGGTCACCATTTCCCCATCACTCTTTACATTAAAAATTCTCGTTGTGCCTAATTTGCTCGGTGGGGGAGCAAATAAATAACAACCCCACATTTAAGACCTTGGTCAATGTAGGGAAAACCCTTCATACCAATTGTCACTATCCCGCTCTCCTAAACCCGGGGGAGTTGGTCCCCATTTCCCCCTTCACTCCTCACATTAAAAATCGGCTTTGTGCCTAATTTTCTCGGTGAGGGACCAAATAAATACCAACCCCACATATAAGACCTTGGTCAATGTAGGAGCAACTCTTCACGCCAATTGTCACTATCCAGCTCTCCTAATCCCGGGGGAGTTGGTCCCCATTTCCCCCTAACTCCTCACATTAAAAATCGGCCTTGCACCTAATTTGCTCGGTGCGGGAACAAATAAACACCACCCTTCATACCAATTGTCACTATCCCGCTCACCTACTCCCCGGGGAGTTGATCCCCATTTCCTCCTTCACTCCTCACATTAAAAATCGGCCTTGTGCCTAATTTGCTCGGTGGGGAAGCAAATAAATACCAACCCCACATATAAGACCTTGGTCAATGTAGGGGCAACCCTTCATACCAATTGTCACTTTACAGCTCTCCTACTATGCAATTCGAGTTTCTGTTAGAAGGCGAAATAAGTCCACTGTGAGTAAAGGATGGTTGGCTTTTGTAAGGGAATCTCTCTGGGAAAGGGTTAATGTTATAAAGTCGGTCTATATAATTTACTGTTTGCTCTTTTATCAAATGCGTTCCAAAGCATATACATGCTGCTATTGTTTAGTCGTGTTTTTTTTTTAAATCAAAAAGACAAATTTTTAGTCAACAATACAAGTTTATTCACATTTAAGCTGATAGCATATGACAAGAGAGAGGTCGGTGGATGTGTTTAGTCCTGTCTTTATTTTTTTGTCTCATGTTTGAAATCCAATCACATTCCTTGATCGGAATTCTCATTGTTCACGTTTGAATGCTCTGTCTTTAGTGGACATTTCATTTCAGGTTAAAACATATGCCGTCCCATTGTTACTGTTCTTATGTTATTTTTAATAACCCTAACTCTTCGATAGAGATGTTAGTTGATTTCCTTTGTTTTAAATGAATTACATCAGCAATCGGAGTTAACACCTGGAATTGCTCGGATGGCGAATTTGCATGTGTCTAATACATTCGATATTTTCTGACGTTGTCCGTCACCTATGCAACATTCATTACCTAAAACCCACTGATCTACTGAGTCGGGCATATTGAGTACTCTTAGTTTCGTGATATTACTAGTGAAAGTAAATATAGTTTTTTGCAAGCCGCACTGCACTTTAAATTATTACCATTATGTATATACCAGCTTATATGGAATTGTGCACATCTGTGTCTTTATACTCTCACCTTCTCTTCTTTTATTTTAATTGGAAATGGCGCATCCTTCTGGATTCTAAAGATTCATTCGTTATTTCAGAGATGCTAACCGAGATATATATTAGGATTCTAACCGTGATTTTAAGCGCAGTTATTTTGATCTCTCATACCCTTGGTTCACAGAGTATATTAGCTAATTAGTTCTGTTTATAATACTATTTCAGTAGTGCGGCGGTGACTACTTATTTTAAATATATGAACATGTGCATGTTTTATGTGCGTTCAATCATTTGTGTTAATGCATGCTAAGTTTGTTTAATATTTGTTAATATTACTTACTTTAATAGAAAGAGCTTCACACTAGGTTTAGACGTCGATAGTTGATTAGTTAATCTTGCTCCGCGAATAAAACAATGCATACGGGGTACGACAAAATAACGTCTTTTTGTTATTAACGACTATAACGAATATAAATAATGTTTTTGTTCAAATTGAATTATATTTAATAAATTTCCTGAACATTTTGCTATTTTATTTTAATTAGTTCGTTATTCGGCTTTATGTAACGCAATATATTTATGTTCAATAAAAATAATTAAAATTAATTAAATAAATTAATAAATACAAAAACGGCGCTATTATTTACAGCATCCGGTATGAGATTATGTTAAATAAAAATACTTAAAAGTAATGAAATACAAAACTGTGCTATTATCTACCGCATCTATTGTAAAATAATTCTAGTCAATTGTATCATAGCAATATAGGAAACAGATTATAAGCTCTAATAACGTACATCATTGCGTTTGCGTACACACACTATATTACCATATCTTCTATATAAAGTAAATGCGAGAATTTCATCCCTACGGTGGACCGGAATAGTCTTCTAACCAAATAATCTGACTCATAATTCATTTTCACTATACATTAGTCTGGGTTCTAAAAACAGAAAAAGCATTTCAATCGCAATCATCGATTTCACTATTTATTTCGAATCAATATCGTAGTCATATTAGGAGAAAGGTGGAGGAGATTTACTCTCTATTAAACATGTACTACTACCGCTATCCATTACATCAGGATAATTTATTTAGCAAGATATATTTATTTATATTTAAGATATATTTCGCTTCATATTTTGAAAATTTTATGGGTGAAAATTGCTGCAATAATCTTTCACATTTAGGAAATTGGTATATTCGATTGGGTAGCAATGAATTTAATAGCTGTTCTGTTTTTAAATATCCGAAACGGCTATATGGTAAACAGCTAATGATCACCGTTTTTCTATTTCCAATTTAAGTTAAGGACCCTTGAATATGTTTCTCTGTTATACATACTTTTTGTATTTGTGAATTTTCCCGCTGTGTATTGGTTATGGAGGTGATAAATTGGCGAACTGTTGAACTTAGAAATTTAAACTGTATTTTTCTTAATTTATAAATTATTCAATTTTCTTTCAACTGCCTCTCCCTCTCTTGTACTGTCGATATATATATATATATATATATATATATATATATATATATATATATATATATATATATATATATATATATGACATAATTTTATGAATAGTACTGCGCTACAAAACAGGTGCTGTCAAGAGAATTGAACATTTCAACATGATAATAAATAATAAACAAACGGTATGATAATAAATAAATAATAAATAAATAATAAACAAATAATAAATAATAAACAAACGGTATGATAGACAACATCGTAAAATTTAGAATAAAGTCTCTTTGTCATTTACTTGTATATGCTCTGTATTTACATTTTGATTTATAAATAAAAGGATTGGTATATATAAAAAGTGAAATATAATTGAATAAGCATATTTTCCAATAAACATATTTATATATATATATGCACGTATATGTGCGTGTGTATGTATGTATGTATGTATGTATGTGGGGGGGAGAAAGAAAGAGAGAGAGACTTAAAAGTTTATTTAAAACTATTTATTTTTAAAAATATCCTTCTGTTGGAACATTATTTTGTCAGTAAGTCAATTAATCTCCCGTATCGCTGAATAGTTTTACTTACATGAACAAACACTGGCACCAATGTTCTTAAAGGCATCATCAGTTGTTTACCATGACACACTCTTAGACGAGGTTTTCTAACTTAGGCTGCTATGTTATGTCATATTCATGGACGCTCATCAGAGTTCTACATTGTAGTTCAATGTGCTTAAATGAAACTGAAAATAAATTAATTATATATCTCTCCTATTATATAAAAAGAAACTTTATGCGTGTCTGAGTTCGTTACCTATGGATTCCGAAAAGGCTAGGATAATTTTCATGAGATTTTACACTAATAAACTTTATGTATCTGACAGTGTTCTTAACTAGGTTTTGTATCAGAATGTCTTCGATAAGTATCGATGATTGATAATCGAAAAAATTCGATGAAAGAATGAACAGGCGATTTTGATCACTTTATACAGCCTAACATCACCAGTACATCTGAGAAGTTTTACTACTAAATAAACAGAAAGCCATGACATATAAAATCAATGTTATGTTTTTTATATTGCAGAAGCGCGTTCAAAATGGATGTTTCTATTAAAAGTATATTTGAAACGTATTGAATGTTTCATTTTTAACTTTAATTCAAGCAATTATAACCGCACAAGCAGAACGGCCAGGCATATAAAGCCAACAAAAGTGCTTTGATATGACAAGGGTGCGTTCGAAATAAATGTTTCTGTTTAGAGCACAATTTAATCGTGGCACTTGACTTTTTAATTTAAAACTTTAATTCAAACCATTATATATAAAAATAATTTCATAAAATCAACATTAGGTTTTCTACAGTGCAATGTAAACTACATATATGTATTGTGGACTAAGTTAGTGCAAAGAGTCATATGAAGCTTTCTCCAAGCGCAAGTAATCAGTCGATTTGATTAAAATATTGGCGATTTCTCACCGATTTCGTTAACAATAAAGATATGGGAGTGCGAAAAATTAGTGGATCATCATTCAATTCCGGGCAACGTCGTATCTCTCTGCATGTATATATATATATATATATATATATATATATATATATATATATATATATATATATATATATATATATATATATATATATCCTCTGGATTCATTTCTTCTTCTTCTTCTTCTTCTTCCTCCTCCTTCTCCTCCTCCTCTTCCTCCACTTCCTCACACATTGCGTGTGTTTGTGTATGTGTCAAAAACAATCAAGATCGTGATGTTTCAATGTAAAAGTGACGGATTATCGACCTCAAAATGCTATATACAATAAAAGCTATTTATTTATTTTTGATATATTTGATAAATTGCAACTACCAAAATGAAATTAAAACAAATCCCGAGTAACGCCGTGTAGGAATAGTTTGTATTAAATAAATTACTTATTCAATTCATAAAAGAGATTCTTTGTAAAATACTATTTATTCGTTTTTCAGTTAGCTTTTCCACTGGAGGATATCACAAACAAAATGGTGTCCTTTTCCAAAGATGACTACTGGAAATATCTTCGTGTGGTCCTGTCACCATCTTACAGCGTTAAAAAAATGCGAGAGGTTTGTAATAATCCAAACATTTTGTTTTTAATTCTGCATTGTTCATTAAAAATACAAGCTAGTTTTTTTTTTTTTTTTTTTTTACATGGGTGTCACCACTTATCAAGGCCCAGAGGCCACTTAAGGATAAGGGTTAATAGGTATACATTAGTCATTGTGATTTTAGCATAGTAAACAGTAGGAATTTTGTAACTTGGATTACTTAGGGGGACGATTCAATTAGAACTTGTTCACATTGGACTTTTTCTTTTTTTCTTTTTTTTTTTACATAGGTATCGACACATTATCAAGGCCAAGAAGCCACTCAAGGATAAGGGTTAAAGAGTGTACAGTAGAAATTGGACAATATGATAATCATTAGTAATGAAAATTT
The DNA here is from genome assembly GCF_053919585.1 of Euprymna scolopes. Taxonomy (NCBI): domain Eukaryota; kingdom Metazoa; phylum Mollusca; class Cephalopoda; order Sepiida; family Sepiolidae; genus Euprymna; species Euprymna scolopes. The sequence continues at coordinate 190,183,483 of NC_136483.1, forward strand.
GTTAAATTTGATAACTTATATGGAACGGCTCATCAAGAACTTATTTACGTTAGACTTGAAGACAACCATATTGTAGTCAGCCGGAAAGCAGGAAAACGGAAGAAAATTCCACAGGCGTGCAGTTCTAATAAAAAAGCTTTGTTCATGGAATCTACGTTTAGGTTTAGGCACAGATAAAGAGTGGGAGGAATTATGGATAGTGTTTACAGCTAGACGAGTGTTTCTTGTGAAAGTTTTGCGAGGGGGGACCATAGATTGAAGCTCAGTCGAACACTTTCCATGAAAATAACGATACATCAGAGACAAACTCGCAACATCTCTTCCGTGAGATAGAGGTTGCAAGGAAGAGAAAAGGACATCTCCTACGGAGCTACGAAGTCTATTTTGAACTCTATCAAGGCAGGACAAGTCCTTTCTAGCAGCTCCTGCCCAGATGTGGCAACAGTATTCCATCCTTGGACGTACCTGGCTCTTATATAAATAGAGAATTGCATCAGCAGTGAGATATCTACTGGCTCGATAGAAAGATCCCACCATTTTTCCAGCGGCCTTGGCAACAGATTTGATGTACGTGTTCCATTTAAGATCAGGAGTAATGGTCAAGCCCAGAAGTTTGTCAAAACGTGAAGCCTCCTGAAGACGAGAGCCATTCATTTCAATTGATGCCAGATGGGGATCAGAATGTTGATGATGTAAAGAGAGAAGCTTGGTTTTAGATGCATTAAAAGTAACCAGCCACTCCTTTCCCCATTGTACTACATGCTCAAGATCAGAGGAGAGAGAATCGGAGAGAACTTGGTCGTTTAGTGTCTTAGATGTGCTACCATAAATGGTAGTGTCGTCAGCATAAATGTCTACAAATGATGTAAGGATGTGATTTGGAAGATCATTAATGTAGATCAGGAAAAGAGTTGGGCCCAGGATGGACCCCTGAGGGACACCGGCATTAATACTGTGGGCTTCTGATTTTTGCCCCTCAACTACTACTCTTATGAACCTATCAGAAAGAAATGATTTAATAACTGAGAAGACATTTCCAGCTATACCATAGCTAGAGATCTTATGAAGTAAACCTTTATGCCATACCCTATCAAAGGCCTTAGATATGTCAAGAGCAATTGCCCTAGAAAGGTTGCCTCCGTCGAGAGATTTGCTAATCCTATGAGAGATAACTGTAAGCACATCTGCTGTAGATCTAGCAGAACGGAAACCATATTGAGTGTCACTAAGAAGGTTATTTTTGTTGAGATGGTTGATTACTTCTGTATTTAACACAGATTCCAGCAACTTACTCATGACGCACAGGAGACTTATTGGCCTGTACTGAGAGGGGGATGAGCGATCCCCTGAATTCTTAAATACAGGGCATACTGATGAAATTTTCCAGAGAGATGGGAAACTATTCTCCTTAAGACAACGTTTAAATAGTTTTGTAAGTATGGGCGCTAGTTCAGGTTGAAGTTTTTTGAGTACTATAATTGGAATACCGTCCGGGCCAGTTGCTTTACTGGAATCAAGATTTTTGATTAGCTTGGCAACATCACGTACAGATATACGTATATCACATAGTGTGTTTTCAGATACAGGAGGAAATATTGGGGGTTGGCGGCCTTGATCGCAAAAGGTAGAATTAGCTGCAAAGTTCTTGACAAAGAGTTTGGCTTTGTCTGATGCTGACGAGATTACCTCAGGTCCATTGATGATAGTTGGGATAGAGCACACGCTTCTGTTCAGAATTCTGTTTGCTATTTGCCAAAACTGGTGGGAACCAAGCCGCTGCTCAGCTACTTTGGACTTAACAGATTGAGCATACAACCATCTTGCGCTCTTTATTACTTTCTTACAATGGTTGCTGGCAGTCCTGAAAGCGGCTTTAGTTTCCATACATCTATTACGTTGGAAACAGTGGAAAAAGTGATTTCTGTGCGCAATGGCAGCAGCACATTCTGGAGAGAACCATGGCTGGCTGTTAGGTTTTTGCTGAAACTTTTTCGAGGGTATGAAACGATCAATACCTACAATTAACCATTCCGTCAGGTCTAATACTATAGAGGACACATCCTTTTTAAATATGGAATGCAGAGGTAGATCAGTTATAAATGTACGGAAGCTATCCCAGTCAGCCTTAGTGTATCGATATACTGTACGATGGAGAGGTACGTCTGGGGACTTATTACATTTCATTTTTATCTTAATTGATACAACAGAGTGGTCGGAAGATCCAAGAGGCGACAGAACAGAAACTGAACATAGTTCAGGGCAAGTTGTGAGAAAAAGGTCTAGTAGGCTCGCATACTGGCCGTCATTGTCGGGCACACGGGTGGGTTCCTGAACAATCTGAGTGAGGTCATAGGCAATGAAGAATTCATGACAGAACCTCCCCTCATCATCGGTCTTGTTTGAGTGGGTCAACCATTCGACGTTGTGAACATTGAAGTCTCCACATAGGTGAATGTTAGCTGAAGGATAAGCAGATAGGACTTGGTCAATTTTCTCAGATATGTTTTAAAGATAGTAACTCCGCTGTTGTGGGGGCGATAGAGAGTAAATAAAAATGCCGTAGTTTGAGCTAAAGCAACCCGGAAGAATTATTATTATCATTGTTATCATTATTATTATTATTATTATTATTATTATTATTATTATTATTATTATTATTATTATCATTATTATTATTATTATTATTATTATTATCATTATTATTATTATTATCATTATTATTATTATTATTATCATTATTATTATTATCATTATTATTATTATTATTACCATTATTATTATCATTATTATCATTATTATTATTATTATTATTATTATTATTATTATCATTATTATTATTATTATAATTATTATCATTATTATTATTATTATTATCATTGTTATCATTATTATCATTATTATTATTATCATTATTATTATTATTATCATCATTATTATTATTCTTATTATTATCATTATTATTATTATTATCATTATTCTTCTTATTATTATTACCATTATTATTATCATTATAATCATTAATATTATTATTATTATTATCATTATTATTATTATTATTATCATTATTATCATTATTATTATTATTTTCATTATTATTATTATCATTGTTATCATTATTATCATTATTATTATTATTATCATTATTATTATTATTATCATTATTATTATTATTATCATTGTTATCATTATTATAATTATTATCATTATTATTATTATTATTATTATTATTATTATTATTATTCTTCTCCACGTCCTCACAATCCAGATTCGTGTAACATAGCACGGATACGCATATATAAATACACAAGAAGTGACGTCACCGATGGGGAGAGAGTATAAAAAAGAGAAAGAGAAAGTCTCGAGAGAGATCGGATAAAAATCGAGATCTCGTAAAAGACGTAGATGGCGTATGCGATCACGTTCGAGGCGTGAAGGATGCTCAAGAAAGAGATCACGTGGATGACGTCACGATTGTAAGAAAAGAGAAATAAATGTTGTTGCTAAAAACAAGAAGCGAGTAAAAGTTATTTCTTATTCTTTGTCTTGCTCTCTTTTGCGACAGAAACTGCATACAAACGCGTGTTGGTCCGCGGACAACGTTACAATCGTATATCATACTATATTCCAGAATTAAAATATAATGTTACTATAATGTTTTAATTCGTTTTAGAGAACTTGTGGGGGGTTTTCATTTTGACGTTTACACAAACCATAAAATATTGTGTTGAATTATTTTCTCCTTTTAATTTAACTTTGTAAATAACTCATACTTTCCCCTGTTTAAATTTGCAACTGATTCTAAATTATTTAAATTTGCAACTGATTCTAAATTATTTAAATTTGCAACTGATTCTAAATTATTTAAATTTGCAACTGATTCTAAATTATTTAAATTTGCAACTGATTCTAAATTATTTAAATTTGCAACTGATTCTAAATTATTTAAATTTGCAACTGATTCTAAATTATTTAAATTTGCAACTGATTCTAAATTATTTAAATTTGCAACTGATTCTAAATTATTTAAATTTGCAACTGATTCTAAATTATTTAAATTTGCAACTGATTCTAAATTATTTAAATTTGCAACTGATTCTAAATTATTTAAATTTGCAACTGATTCTAAATTATTTAAATTTGCAACTGATTCTAAATTATTTAAATTTGCAACTGATTCTAAATTATTTAAATTTGCAACTGATTCTAAATTATTTAAATTTGCAACTGATTCTAAATTATTTAAATTTGCAACTGATTCTAAATTATTTAAATTTGCAACTGATTCTAAATTATTTAAATTTGCAACTGATTCTAAATTATTTAAATTTGCAACTGATTCTAAATTATTTAAATTTGCAACTGATTCTAAATTATTTAAATTTGCAACTGATTCTAAATTATTTAAATTTGCAACTGATTCTAAATTATTTAAATTTGCAACTGATTCTAAATTATTTAAATTTGCAACTGATTCTAAATTATTTAAATTTGCAACTGATTCTAAATTATTTAAATCCTCATTCTACTTTTAGATGGCTCCATTGATTCAAGAAACTTTCAAGCATTTAGAAAAGAATTTACAAAGGAATGTGGGGAAAGAAACAGATCTACTTCGGTAAGTCATGGTGAGATCTTCAAATAATTTTGTAGTTTATTTTTAGTTTTATTTAACGATATTGACCTCCAATGTAGAACTCCGAGAGTGCCCATTAAGTTATAAAACCGCGTCTGAAGTAATGATAACCCAATATAAAGCGAACGAGTTAATGTCTGAATAATTGGGATCTTCAAAACCTCTCTCTATCTCTCACGCTCTTTTTCTCTCTTTCTCTCTCTCTCTCTCTCTCTCTCTCTCTCTCTCGCGCGCGCTTTTTCTATCTCTCTCGTTCTTTCTCTCTCTCTCTCTCTCTCTTTCTCTCTCTCTCTCTCTCTCTCTGTATATATATATATATATATATATATATATATATATATATATATATATATATATATATATATATTCTTATCGAAGATATTCTCATACAAAACCTAGCTAAGAACGCTGCCATTTGTGTGAAATTTCATAAAAATCGGTCCAACCGTTTCGGAGTCCATAGGTAACAAACTCACACACATACAAAAGAAAAAATACTATAAAAGAAGAGAGAGCAAGTTTAAGAAACGCACACAAAGTTCCTTTCATATAATATAAGAGATATATAGTTAATTTATTTTCAGTTTCATTTAAGCCCATTTACCTGTAATGTAGAACTCCAAGAGCGTTCATGACAGCAGCCAAAGTTATAAAACCGAGTCTAAAGTAATGATCACCTTAGTATAAAGTGGACGAGTTAATTTCCGGATAAATAAGATCTACATAACCTATTTCTACATGACATGATATTCAACCATTCACAAAGTCTGTGGTTGCTCCCCACGAGTGCTCTTGTTATACGTCTATAACGAAGTCCACACGTTTATACACGTTGTAGCAGAGTACGTCCCAAGAAACATAGGAAAAGTAATAATTCGACTCCTGTTTTTGTAACATTTATTAATTTTCCCGACTTCTCGTTTCGACAACTTAACTTCATCAAATTAATGAATGTCCGCAGAGAAAACTTGATAGTCTTGTTATAAAATGATCCTGTTTCGATCCTTAGTCGGACAGAATTTTTATATTTTCTGATTACGTTTGTCTAAAGTTAGAAACTTTTACTGACGAACCGTTTGTATATCATATACGAAATTATGACAGTGAGAAGAACAATGCGTTTAGAAAGAGTTTGGTGTCATTATGACATCACTATTCTTAAATAACTCTTCCATAAAACATATACTACGTTTTCCAAGCGGTCGAAAATAGAAAATAAATTGTATTTTAATATATTTCATGCCTTTCTTTTTTTCATTTCTATCGTTTATTTCCGACCTTTTACACCCAGCTTCTATGAAACTTCAATCAACAAATATGAAATATTTTATTTTCATCCTTTTTTACTCTTATACTTTATTCTTTAATTTACAGTATATTTTCCGCTTCGGCATTGGATGTGATTGCAACAACCGGTTTTGGAATCCAAGTTGATTCACATGAAAATCCTGATAACCCTCTTGTCAAAAATGTTGGAATGTTCTTCGCTGAAGATATTTTTAAATCTCTACAGCTTGTAGCTAGTAAGTAATTTACTGCTACTGTAGCATGCAAGGTAGCCATTTTAAAAATTCATTTGAATGTTCCGTTAAAGGGAGATAATCCTGAATTTTTTTCATTGCAAAGTTTCCTTTTTTAAATGCAACGCAGGTATCTAAACTTTATTCAACTAAACATTACGGAATGGCAACACAGAAATGCATAGATGTATTCAATTTTATTGGACTTATGCACGTTAATCGATCATAATAGAAGTTGGAAAATATTTGCAATGCGTAAGTGACCTAAATATGAGTTTTATTTAATTTAGTTTTCTGAAAATAAGGGGAGGTGGAAGCACTCGTAAAAAATTAGATTCTTAAATCTTAAAAGAAATCTATATAATTATTTTTTTTTATTTTTTTTATTTTTTTTACATTTTCACCCCAAACAAGGCAAATTGCCACTTTGGTGTAGGAGGCTACTATCAGGGGCAACAACTACTGGGGTACTATGTAGGGATTTGGGCAGCAAGGTGTCGGTTCACGTTACACTTGAACTTCTGCACGTCAGTACTGTTGGGGAAGCAGGGACCTGGAATGGAATTCCAGAGTCTAGCGGTTCTGGGGAAGAAACTATTGGAGTAAAAAGATCTTTTACATCTAGGGATCTCTACAGTGTGGGGGTGGGATTTAGCAGCCTGTCGGGTTTGTCGAGGGTGCACACGTCGTGGGGGCACAAGTGATTGCAGTTCGTCAGAGCATTCACCATTAAAATACTTGTAGAAAAGGCAGAGGGATGCAACATTTCGTCGATGGGACAGCGGCTGAAGCTTAGATGCCAGTTCAGGGCCTATCAGGTTTGCGACTCTCTTTTGAACCTTGTCAAGGAGCGAGAGACTAGTAGCAGATGCACCAGCCCAGATGTGGCAGCAATACTCCATACATGGGCGAATGGTGGCCTTATAGAGGTACAGGATACTTTCGGGTGTTAGTAGTTTTCTAGCACGGTAGAGAGAGCCCACCTTTCTTGCAGCGGCCCTGGCAATGTCTTCAATGTAATTGTTCCAACTCATATTTCCCGTGAACATTAGGCCAAGGAGTTTGAAAGATGGACTCTCAGATAAAGAGTCGTTGGCCATTGCTATGGGTGGTAGAGAGGGTTTCTTGTAATTATTGAATGAAACTAGTTTAGTCTTGGCAGCATTGAACGCGATCAACCACTTTTGTCCCCATTCCACTACAGATTGGAGGTCTTCCTCTAGTGTTTCTGCCATTTCTTTAGAAATGTGTTCATTCGTCTTCCTGTCGTGCCTGCCATAGAGTGTAGTATCATCAAATCACCTTGTAGTGGATATTGTAACCCAACATCCGGTTTACGACTTCCGGTTGCGCATGCGTACACAAACATAAACCCATAACAGCGTAAATAATCAAATCGACAATAAAACATATTGTCTTACGGTGTACGTTTTCAGTATTCCAATTGTTTTTTTTTTTTCGCGTTCAAATTATCTAAATAAACCATTTTCAAAAATAAACAATGATAAACAGAACGACTCATAGAAATCTATCTATATTTTTTTCATTTTAATATACTTTCATAGAAATGTTTCTGTTATGTAAAAAAACTATTTCCCTTACGTCACAAGTGTTACGCTCATACATGAATTCCATAGCTAATATGACATACTGGCCCAACGGGTCACGGGTAGTCTAGTATTATGTAATGTTTCTTTTTGTTTCTTTTTGTTTCTCAGTCTCTGCGTTCAGCATTTTCTCGGAAACTACTGGGCTTATCTGGCTGAAAATTTGTATAGACATTTATTATAGGGTTTAACGATTAAATATTATCGATTCTGCTCGATGCATAGTTTGGGATTAATAGGAGTTAATCACCACGACACCAAATTTACTTACGAGGTTTTCTCGGAAACTAATAACTAATATTTTTTATTGAGCTTTGTTATAAGGTACAACGAATTTAATATCACGGCATCCGTTTGATTCCCAGTTAAGGATTAATAAGTATTAATAGGGAATAAACATGGAATTATAAGGATTAATATTTAATGTAAAAATAAGCGAAAATTTATTTATATTCAATCATGAATTTGTCATAAAGCAATCATTCTAAGTCAACGAACTATATATTTGTCCAAATTTGAGGACTAAAAATCTATTTTATAAATGTTCCTCAAATTTTGGTAAAGAAATGGGCATAATATTGGCACAGACTTTCATTTGAAAGTCCAAATATTTCAGTGTTTCTTGAAACTCCCCACTTAAGCAAGATTCTTTGGATATCAATACCTTAAGATCCCTTATACCTTACATGTTTTACATTTTTCTAATAATGTCTTGTAATTGATTTTATTAGAATATAAATTCTATACATAAGGTTTGGTGTCATTATATCTTTATATTGACCTTAGTAGTGGACATAAATGTGGTACAACCGTGTACATAGAATTTAATTATTCTGTTTTTTTTTCTAGAAACAGATTGGTCTATAAATCAAGTTTATAAAAGATTATGTGCAGTTTGTACAGTTAAATAATTTAAAGATGGTTGACATGCCATAAAAACAACAACCAAAAAATACCTCGTTTACATTAACTAATTATAACAATTATTAATTGGTCAGCATAGATCATGCTTCAACTCTTAGACAAATGGATATGGCTATGATTTTTTTAATACTAACAAACCATTCCTTTGTGTAGATAGGGATCAGACTGAAAAGATAGATGGTTTAAGAGAAGGATAACTCAAACATATTGCGGTCATATTTCAGAGAAAAGGCTTCGAGTCAACTTTCAGGGAACATTCAGAGCTGAAGTCCCGAATGCTATATAAGGTTGTATACAACAATGTTCTGGCGACTCTTGTGTTGAAATGAAATCATGCTTATTGGCGTGAGATTTTGTCATGGACAATTCCAATAACGAGTAAGATGTTATATTTCAAACTTAGGTCATTCACTTTGAAGATACATTCATAGTCGTCTGGTGTTTTTCTTACCATGCATGGGATGGTCCGCTGCATGGAAAACAACTTGCCATTTATACATATTTACGCAGTCTCTTTTATTTTTTTTTTTTTTTTTTGCCCTGAAGATAACCACTTCCAAACGTAAGGAATGCCAATACCTAACATTCATGATCATCACGCTTTCACAGTCTCACCCAGATTGCAATTGTTCTGCTAATAACTGAGAAGTTTGCGAACTTTAATACTTTTAATTTATTTTTCTTCAATTGCAGCTGTCTTTCCGTTTACCGCCAAAATTCTCTATCGATTTAATAGAGGACTGATGTTTTACAGCTTACCGTTTTTTGTTACGTTTTGCAAACAGCTTTTGCAAGAAAGAAAGCAAGAAAAGAATACGGATGTAAGTATTAATATTCTCTTAACGTAGAATACACTAAAATTCTGGCGACAGATGACGCGAATCATCGGTCTTAGTATAATTGTTACACTGAAACAAATCTCGATAGCAAAATCCATTTTATCGGGAGAAAAGTAAAAGAAAATAAACAACGGCATTGAATATTTCGTCATTGTTTTCCTCATCGTTTTGTTCTTTCAATTTTCAGGGCCGAAAAGATTTGTTGCAATTGATGTTAGATTCCCAACTCGACGGCAATGACGTGTTGAACAAGGAAACGGAAGAACAACTCAAACTGGAAAATATAACAGACTGGAGAACAAAAAGAGGTAACAGAAATTTAGTCTTTTCTCATTTTCGAATTGAGATCATTTGGAACTAAAATATATCTGTAGTTTTATCTACAATTTCACGTGGAATCATCAGTGTATGTATATATATATATATATATATATATATATATATATATATATATATATATATATATTAGTGTTGGGATCGGATTAATCAGAACCGTGAATCGGAAAAATCAGAACTTTTGGGGATATCGAAATCGGTATCGGAATCGGAAAAATTGTGCTTATTTTCCGATGCCAAAACGATTCTTTTAATAGACTTTTTTATTTGATTATGTTTAAAACAAAATCTTCCACGACTGGTACTAATGATAAAATTATATATATATATATATATATATATATATATATATATATATATATATATATATATAATGATTTTAAACAACCAGTAAAGCTAAAATCTATAGACTATACCCCCCTTCAAAAGTGTATTTTTACGTTTGAGAAAATATCTGCACATTTAACATATGTTTTTACGGTATTCGGGAAAAATAAAAATTCTATAGTTAAATATTTAGAAATTTGTAAAGAATCGGAATCGGTAATTTCATCGGAATCGAGAATTAAGTACTGAAATCGGGAAAAATATTCGAATCGTCCCATCACTAATGTGTGTGTGTGTTTGTGTTTGTGTGTGTGTGTGTGTGTGTGTGTGTGTGTGTGTGTGTGTGTGTGTGTGTGTGTGAGAGAGAGAGAGAGAGAGAGCTTTTCCTATTTGGAGTTTGTGAATGTAGATGTCACTGGCCACTAATTTGTATGGTAATTATGGCTTGCTAATCATAACTTAACGTTATGGTTATACGAACACACTTAGATATACACTTGTCAAAGCGATATATAAGTATTTTTAATAATTTTGTGACTATATGAGTTGTTTGTTTTACAGGAAGAAGGCATTTTTCACCTGATGTGTTAATGAAAATGACGGCCCAGACCATTCTTAATACGTCAGTCGATCTTCCGTCATATTTCAAGTAATTTTTATATACTTTGTAAAGAGCACAGTAGAGATCCCTAGATGTCAGGGAGCCTTCTACTCTAGTAGTTTCTTCCCCAGAACCGTTAGACTTTGGAATTCCCTTCCGGGTCCCTGCTTCCCCAACTGTACTGACATGCAGAAGTTCAAGTGTAACGTGAACCGACATCTTGCTGCCCAACTCCCTACATAGTACCCCTGTAGCTTATGTCCCTGATAGTAACCCCCTACATCAAAGTGGCAATGTGCCTTGTTTGGAATGAAAATGTAATTAAAAAAAATAGTTTGTAAAAAGTTATTTGAGACTGGTATCAAATTTGCATGGTAATTATCTCTCTCTCTCTCTCTCTCTCTCTCTCTCTCTCTCTCTCTCTCTTTAACTATCCATCTATTACATACCTTTCTCTCTCTGTTGTTGAATATTGAACCAAGGCGACACCGATAAAATGGGAGGTGTTTACACTTTAAATTAGCTAGATTTAAATCTACATTTTTCTACATAGATTTGTTAAATCTACATTTTTGTGTCCTATAAAAATGACCTGAATTGTAACTACCACCGAAAACAAAGAAGGGCTTACATTCTAGGTCAGGTAATTAGAATTGGGTCATACAAAATAAAGAAGAGCAATTAAAAATTTAAAATATTCACAATTTAGGAATGTAAGTTGGTGTCTCCATAAGACACAGATAACATTAGTAAAACGAGAGGTAAAGAGAGGAGAGCCGGCAGTCGTCCAGAGTGAGTGACAAATTCCGCCGTCGCCTGAAACACACACACACACACACACACTTTTACCGCTAAGCGCAGTTGTTCTGTTCCCCCCTCCCCTCTTTCTCTCTATCTCTCTCTTTCTCTCTCTCTTTATCTCTCTCTCTCTCTCTCTCTTGTCAATAGTTAACAGTGAATTGTAAATAAACTTTATGTTGATATAATTCGTTTGTGTTGATTGTGAGAACAATGACAAAAGACTTGTCAGGTTCATATAATTTCGCAAGAACTTGAAACGTGTAAACGAGAAAATTATGCATTCAATAAAGCAAAGCTATGACTCCTATTTCTCACTCTATTACTCTTCTCTCGCTTTAAGAAATCATTCTATATTTCGACTTCTCCCGGCTAATTTTCTTCCTGGTGACAACCTCCCCCAAAAGAATACATATTTACCAAAAGGTATATGTAAATTTTTCCCGATTAAATCCTAATATAGTAGCTCTGTGTTGTTCTTCACTTTTAGCTAGACACGCATACAGTGGAATAAATCATATAACTGATAAGGCAGGATGATTTATGCCAACATTAAAATAAGGAAGACTTGAAGATGAAACTATATTAACCACTCTGGAAAAAAAAAAGAAGGAAAATACAGAATATAGAGAAACTGCGGAAAGTAAACATCAGTAAATCTACCTTTTGTTATATGAAAACCCAGAACAAAAACTGAGAAAGAAAGTGAAAAAAAACTGTGAATAAAATATCCCTTTCAAACCGCAACTAAGAGTTAAAGTGAAATAAATTAACTGATTTACGTGCACATTTCTATTTTCTATGCTCATATTGCATTAAAGATTATATTCAACAATTAGATTTGTGTTTAACTTCGCATTGTATCAAGCTATGTCATCGACTTTTGAAATTGCTTGAATCCTAATGTTTAATTGCATACGACTGGTTGGTTGTTTTTGTTTTACGGCATATCAACCCTTTTCGGGTTATTTAATGCCGAATCAAAAGATTTTTTTAATAGAATATATTTGTTGTCTTCACGTCGGTTTCTATTTAACCCATGGTTGGGACCCTAACAGGTACTACCACTCCGGGTCAGAGTGGACCTGGGAGCAATGGTAATTAAAGGGTGGCTTGGGCCTCACCACTGGATATAGTTTAAGGTCATATCCAGGACCTAATTGTATACGGATTTTATTGCTTGGTATAGAGAAACTGCGGAAAGTAAACATCAGTAAATCTACCTTTTATTATATGAAAACCCAGAACAAAAACTGATATATATGGACTGTGCGCTCTACGTTCTTAGTTCAATTAGCATCGAGGCTATACTCTCCCTCCAACTAATCAACAATGTGAATCATCTAATATTAATATCCACTACTGAAACTGATTCTATAATTGTTCGCTTACTCGTTAGCTGCCGATTCCTGCAATTATGCGCTATTTGTGGATATTGTTTTTTCAAACGTATTAAATCCCTAATAATTATACTGAGTATTATTTTCAATATCTCTTCATATTTCTGTTCTTATTTCCTTTTTGCCAGGTCTTACCGATGAAGAAATCATTGCTCAATGTATCATTTTATTAGCATCAGCTTTTGATACCGCATCAACTTTACTTTCTTTTTTTGCTCACACTCTTGCACTGTACCCGGATGTACAGGAGAAACTCTACGAAGAAATACAAGAGAGGCTTGGAGAGGTAAAATTACTTCTACTCTTCAGACCTTTTTGCAATAGTTTATTCTGTATTCAGTAAATTTACGTGACAAAATTAAAGTGTACCAGGTCGTTTAAAAAACGATGTTAATCTGTGATTCAGTAGTCACCTATCAGTTCGCTGTATCGTAACTTCATAGGAAATTGATGTATAAATAAGATAGATGCGAAACAAAACCAAATGCGATCAGTTCTAGTGAGCTTCGTCCTGTAACAATTAATTTAGCCGTTAATGTAATTAGCAAGTGGGCGTGAGCTTGTGTCACAAGAGAATGAGAAGAAATACACCACGTGGTCGAGGGAAGAACCGAAGTACGGGTCGGGCAAGATAGACGTGTGAAAACGAAGGCAAGAAACGCTAGCTCCACCGGCACGAGATCGTGAGGAGACTTTTAAAAGGCACGTGTGTGTGCAAAAAGACTTTGGAAATATAATGAAATGCGTTGTTTTGGAAGAACCACGAATAAAACCATTTCATTTAAAATGCCGATTAAAATGCCGAGTCGGATTTTTGTTTCTTTCTTTATTTATTTATTTTTGTTGGTATATCCCATCAACATTACAGTCTCTTACTGTTTCAACTCAAAAAACTATAACTCTTCCTAACAATAAGTTTGTTCTTAAAATTGCGGCTTGTTCAACAATTCTTTCCACCTAACAAGAATACCAATCAGAAAACAAATAAAAAGAAAACACTTAAATCGTATCACATCGTTTGTAAAGCAAATATTTTATATCCTAGTTTATTCCTGGGCAACTGTTCGCCGTTTTGTGTGTTGGTTTTATGAATAAATTTTGTGAATAAGTTCCTCAAGAAAGATAAACTCAATAATAGTTGCATTTAGATGCATAGACATGTCATGATTAACCGTTCAAAGCTTATTCAAAACATAAGATATGCAATGAAAGAATAAGAAGCATTACCAAAGTCACAATACACAGATTAACCGCTATACAATAAGAGAGATATATGTGTTGTTTGTATTGCATATAGATTGGACATAGATTTGACGAAAGGTAAGTAATTGTAAATTTGCATTGTTTTGGAATGCAATATAAATATTTTAAAGACTATGGGAAAATGTCGAGCCGGTCGAATCACATGTCATAAAATTTTGGGCTGCATTTACTTCCTTAATTTGATATTTTAAATCATGTTGATTCCAGATAACCATATTTATTCCAATCCCAAACAAAAGAGAAAATCAATAATAGTTGCATTTATATACACAGATTAACCGATTATCGAGCATATAATGTCATACAAAACAGAAGGTGACATTTAATATGCGAAGGGAGTAGAACAAACAATATGAAAAAGAGAACACACTACTGCCTCTATAGAATATGAGAAGCCCTAGTCATTCTCATAAACAAACCAACCCTCAATCAGGCTCAATATGGAGGAGGAGAGGGTACGCTTAAGCGCTTTTATACGATTTTAATTGATTTTTTAATAATTTCACTAAAGGAAATATTATACTTCATCACGCGCGTGAAGATGACTCATGGGAGTTGAAAACGATCGCGGTAATGACGAATTTTTTTTTACACTAACAAAACGTTCGAACATTGTCCCGTCAAATAAAAAAAAAGGATCGTAAGAGATACAAACAAGAATTACTCCTGCTGTTCAACGAAACATGCGTAAGAGAATAAGAGATATGTGTTGTCTGTATTGTACATAATTAAATGTCACTTTGCATTGGGCTGTTCTGGAATGCAACATAAATATTTATAAAAGAATTATTCAGTAAGTCGGATTACGTGTGATAGTGTTTTGGATCACATTTACTTCCAAACCATACATTGTCTCTAATATTATATTTGGAATAATGTTGTTCCCAGAAACCGTGTTTATTGCACTTCCAAGCATTATCCTTTTTTCCGCCATTATTTTGTCTATTTAATTTTGTTCCGTTGTGCACGTTCAATCAATATCTCAGAATAAATCAATCTTAATAAATTATACTGACTACAATTGGTTCGAACTGCATGTTGTGCATATTGATGCCTTCTGTGAAGTCAAAACCGGAGTTCAAGAATGGATAACCACTTTCGTTTTTGTTTTTATTACCATTTTAATTTGACATATCATTGTCCTTACCTTATGCTATTTTTTGATGATTTTATTTTTATAGGAACTTCCAAATTATGATAATGTTAAAAAGCTGACCTATCTTGATATGTGCATGAACGAGACATTGAGGTTGTATCCACCTAGTCTTATGTGAGTTGGTTCCATGGAAATATTTTTTCTATACTTTTTATTAATATTAATATCGTAAATTGAAATATAACTAGATAAAGAAATCAAACGTACCAAAGTTGGAAACTCTTTCTACATCAGTGAAACGAAGTATTTCATTGACTGGCTAATCATTGCTTCAAGGAACCCTTAATACATAATTGCACAAAATAGCATTACATGATGTATCTGCCTTCTTTCATACATTTTCTCTTCGCTTATCTTCCCAACGTCGAGTAAACAAGAACTATGAAATCAATATCATTGTACAAACAACAAATCACTTCAAATGTTTCTCTCTTCTACTTCTTTGTCAGGTTACTCAGAGAAACCAGGGAAGACTGCACAATAAAAGGGTTAAAGATTCCAAAAGACAGTGGAGTTATAATCTCAACAATGAATTTACATCGTAATCCAAACTACTGGCCTGAGCCCGATAAGTTTGATCCCGAACGGTAAGCGCATATTAATATCTTCATCGTGGTTTTTTTATGAATAAAGTGTCTCAACATTTACACAATTTTCAATCATCAAAACTTCAGCTATGGTTAACCTATGAAGAGTTGATATGTCGAATTATACGACAAACAAATACAACCAAAAACGAAAAATATAAACTATCTTAAGTGTGATACTATCAGTGCTCCCAAGTATTGGGAAGTGATGGAGAAATAGAAAAAGAAATATGACAAAAGACTAGAGGAAATAAGTTCATCATAAAAACAAAGTTATAGGAAATGGGGTTGATGGAAAGACAATGGATTGGGAGTTGTTCACTAATGTACACAAAGGAGAGCTATGGTGGTAATCAAGATGTAACAGATGATTGGGACAAATATCATTAAAATATTTTAGATTTAGGTTTTAGGCGTGAATGTGAATTTTACAATAGTCTACAATAGTTAAGAACGGTTAGGCACAGTCTTAAGTTGGCTACGATTAACGACAGTCCAGTTGAGGACAGTTTAAAACAGGTTGTGACTTTAAAAAATCAAGATAGCTTAAGAATATTGAGATAAATTAATCAACCGACTGAAGAACATTGTCTCGAAAGAAAACTAAGATATCCATGCTATCGTTTAGAGGGTCGATATTGTCACACACACAAATACACACAAACATACACACACACAAATATACACACACAAATACACACACATACAACTGATATTTACGAAATTTGTCGAAATTTACGTTTTGTTGAATTTTATTTTTTTTACTTGTCAATCCTCTTGTGCCCCATCGACAGCCACAAATATGAGAAACGACATCACCTCCAGAAGTAAGAGCAGTAGAGGAGACTACCACGGTAACAGCGCTGGATGGCGATTGTCAAGCGAACGGGATAGCACATGTGCCATTACAATTATATGGTAACAAAAGCAAACGTAATTTAGTTTAAACTGTATAATAAATATAATGCGATCTCAGTTTAGATTACAAAACGGCCCTTTTTAAAAACTTCATTGATTGTTGGTTCAATATTTTGTAGTTTTACTTGTTTAAACAATTTTTCAATTGTTTTCCATTTTCTCAATTGCAGCTTTAACGAAGAAAATAAGGCCAACATAAAACCATTTACGTACCTTCCTTTTGGTGATGGGCCACGAATTTGTCCTGGAAAGCGACTGGGTATACTTGAATTCAAAATGGTGGTTTCACAAATACTAAAAAAATTTCGATTTGTACCTTCTGAAAATACGAAAGTAAGTACACTTGATTGGCATTTTAAGTATAGAATATTGTAAACAATAATTGAAGAATTTGGCCTTTTACGGTTTCAGTTGAAACCCCGTCATATTTTTAAACTTAATATTTTTTTGTATTGCAATTTCACCCCAAACAAGGCACATTGCCACTTTGATATAGGAGGCTTCTATCAGGGACCTAAGTTGCAGGGGTACTATGTAGGGAGTGTAGCAGCAAGATGTTTCTCCACATTACACTTGAACTTCTGCATG
The DNA here is from genome assembly GCF_053919585.1 of Euprymna scolopes. Lineage (NCBI taxonomy): Eukaryota > Metazoa > Mollusca > Cephalopoda > Sepiida > Sepiolidae > Euprymna > Euprymna scolopes. The sequence continues at coordinate 190,200,980 of NC_136483.1, forward strand.
TCAGTACAGTTTGGGGAAGCAAGAAACCGGAAGAGAATTCCAAAGTCTAACAGTCTGGAGATGAAACTATTAGAGTAGAAGGCTTTCTTACATCTAGGAATCCCTACTGTGTAGGGGTGGGACTTTGCTGATTGTCGGGTTTGTCAGGGGGTATTTTCGTCGAGGGGGCACAAGATAAAAACAGATAGAGGAATGCAACATTTCGTCGATGGGACATGGGCTGAAGCTTAGATAACAGTTCGGGACTTATCAGGTTGGCGACTCTCTTTTGGACCCTGTCCAGAAGCGAGATTAGTAGCAGCGCACCAGCCCAAATGTGACAGCAGTACTCCATACATGAGCAAATGGTGGGTTTGCAGAAGTACAGGATATTTTCAGGCGTCAGTAAATTCCTAGCACGGTAGACAGAGCCCACCCTTTTCGCAGCAGCCTTGGCAATGATCTTGATGTATCTATTCCAACTCATGTTTCCTATGAACGTTAAGCCAAGCTCGTTAGATTATGGCAAAAATACCTTATAATTGTTCTATTATTTTTATTTCGAATATAGACGATGCTTTCTAAAACAAAAACTATATTAACTTTTCGTATTAACTATGTTCTTGGTGAGAGAAACATTTATTTAATTCCATATTCGCTTCAACATCAGAGTAGAAAAAACAATGAAAAAATGTATTTTACTTTACTTTATTTGAAAGTATAATGACAAAGTATGTATTGGAAAATAAAATTGTAAATATCACTAAAAACACTCAATTGCATTTTATGTCTTTCTAACGTTTTATTATTATAAATAATTAAAAATGTTTTATATATATATATATATATATATATATATATATATATATATATATATATATATATATATATATATTTATATATATATATATATATATATATATATATATATATATATATATATATATATATCTGACGTAATGAACATTTAAATTAAAATGTTTAAAATTCAACGCTATTTCACATGATTAATGGTAGCCGAATGGATACGGCCTCCGCTAATCGAGCCAGAGATGTCTCGTGTCGCGGGGTTCGAATCGTTCGACTGGTAGTAATCGTGACACCCTGCACTGAAGAATCCCGAAAGGATGAAACACTAGTGTCTTTAGGTATTTAATTATTATAGTAAAAAAAATAAAATAAATAAAATAATAATTATATATATATGTATACTTATCTTTAAAAGTGTGAATGTGTGTGAGGACAATTCTCAACCTACATACTCAACGAATTTGAAATCTACGAACTTGAAATTTGGTATATAGGGTATTCAGACGAAAAAAACTTTGTAATCAGTTTTCATTCGGATAAGAGGCTGCTAAGAGGTAAAAACTGAAACTGATACGTGGGAGTCATCAGATTTGTATCTGTTTGTCAACTGTTTTACAAATGCACATGCATGAATCGTTCACATGACAGATTCATTATGTTCAGAATAAATAGATTTGAAAGCCCTTTTTAAATTTCGTGTCAAGCTGGCCTAATAGTTATCGTACTTGACTCACTGTCTTTAGATTTTGGTTTCGATCTCAGCTAGATTAATTTTTTTTACTTATAAAAAGTGAATTGTTTAGAAAAAACGTAATACTTGCATGCACATGTTTCAGATTCTATATGAATTAAAATATAATAATGAGCAGTTTAGGACCGGGCCAACGCCAGGCGGCATGCTAGTATATATATATATATATATATATATATATATATATATATATATATATATATATATATATATATATATATATATACTAGCAAAAGTACCCGGCGTTGACTGGATTCAAAATCAGCCTACAGAAAATGGACTCTGATTTTTGAAAGTATGATAGGTTATGAAAAGGAAGGGTTGTAAAGAGATAGCTTTGAATTCGGGGGTATCAAAACCAAAGCAAAATATGATGAAAGTAAAAGTAAATTAGATAAACCCCATAATTTATTATACCATACCTGTTCACGCTGAAACATTTATCACAATATTCTGTTGATCTATATTAAAAAAAAAAAAACTTGTTAAACTTTGTGACATATTTCCATTCTGTGGAGGTCAGGTGCGAACGAACATCCCATAATTTTATTATACCATATTTCTTTAAGCTGAAACATAATGATTAAACTATAATTACGCAGATAGATACGAAAAGTATTTATTAAAGTTTGTGGCTATTTTCATTCTATGGGGGCCAGGCGCGAACGCAGACCCCACAATTTTATTATACAATCCCTATTTAAGTTAAAACATACTTATCAAAGTTATCAAAGTATTCTTATGTACATCTATATCAAAAACAATTGTAAACGTTTTTTTTTTTTTAATTTTTACATTTTTAATTTCCATACTTTGTGGACCAAGCTCGAACGCAAACTCCACAATTTTAACGAACCAGTATTCTGCCAGATCAAACATACCCATTCCTGTGTCTCGATACATCTTCTATCATTATATGTAATCAGTTTTTTATAATACTCAACCATATAGGAGCCTATTCGTGACCAGACACACACACGCACGCACACACAAACACAGAGAAATTCAGCTTTATATCATATTATACATATTATATATATATATATATATATATATATATATAAACTAGACTGTTTCAACTTTTAAGGTTGTTTACATTTTATTAGAATCTATTTCGATTAATGATTGAAATAACGGCAATAAAAATACTAACTCATATATTTTTTGTTTTTTTTTGTTTTTTAAGGGTTTTTTTAATTGTTGTGTAATTTTCTTTGTGCTTATTTTATATTTTCAGAAAATTGAATTTGCCATCTCACTTCTTCTTAAAGCAAAAGGTGGAGTCTGGCTGAAAGTTGAGCGACGTGAATAAAAAATATTTTTAATACTGTTACTATCTATCTGTCGCTTAGAATTTTTAAAAAAGTAATAAAATAATATTCACTGTACGTTTAGTCCTTTGCTTATAACGCTTAGGGAAGTAATTCAGTATATATTTAAGCAAACAATAGCAGTATCTGACCTAAGCATTAGCACTATTTGTAAACAAAACAATTGATTTATTCAGACTTTTAATTCTAAAAGTTGAAGGAAAGCTAACATATACTTCACTAGACGTTTAAGAGGTTTAATATATATGTAGTATAGCGTGGTTTGCTTTAAGAATTGTTAAGTAATTTTTGAAGGCTTACAATGCAGAAATGTATAATCGTTATGAGCAGATAAATAAATAAATAATTCAATAATTTTTTTATATTATTTTTTATATTTATTTATTTATCTACCTGAATTTTTTCAACTGTGGATTGTGTGTGCGTGCTTTCTTTTTCGTGATGAGAAAGAAATATCTAGTAGCCAATGTTGTTAACATTTATATGTGATTTGTGTTATTTTAGAGATATTTTCTTGATGCAATGCGTTACAGTCAGTATATTCTCCATGTTAAATACGTTCAGACAAGTTTTGTAATTCATCTCTGTGAATGAGTAAAAATATAAGTCTTAGCCGTTGTTTAGTACTGAATATCAAAGCCCTTATTCTGGTAATACAACCAGGACGCAAGGTTGAATTTAATTTGATTGAAAAAAGCGCCTATCATTAATGTCCGAACTCTTGGGTAGTATGTTATATATAGTAAGAGGTTGCAAATATATATAAATGTATATGAAATTAACGATAAAACTTTTATATCTCTTGATAAATTAATACGGTGACGTGAGTGGAGTGGGAGAACTTAATGGATAGAGAGTAGATCTGCTTGCTGTTTTCTTTATGGAAATACGTATTTGGGATTTTTTGAAGAAATATACTTTTTAAACGAGAATGAAGTGTACGCATAATTTTTTGAAACAGGCCATAAGTAGTGAATGGGAAAGATTTGTTCAGTTATTCGCTTATTGAAAACTGTGTAGTCAACAACAAAGTCGACTAACCTTATTGACAATGTATATGTGTGATTTAGAAATTTCTCCAGAAATCATTAATGTTTACCTATAATACGAAAATTAATGTCAAATACATTTTAAAAAAGAGCAAGTTTTCTGTATTTTTTACACAAAATAAATAAAAGTTGTAAAAGTAAATGAATACACGTGTTTTTTTTGGGGGGGGAGGGGTTGTTATTTTGTTTTTTTAGTTTTTTTGTAAAGTTTGTTTCAATTTTTGTAGCAAAAGTATTCACATCCAATCTATTTACGGTGATTTTGAGAGAAATACTTTGGAAAACGTTTAGGGAATTCTTGAATTATCTCCCCTTTCTCAAATTGTATTGTCTCCCCTTCTGATGCGCGCTCTTCACACTGAACCAAATAAAGTTATATTATGACAGTAGTGCACAAGTGCTCTATAGATTTCATAACACTTGACCTGCTGAAGGTTATTTTAATATTGTTTTGTACTTGATGACTCAGGTGTAACTCCTCCTCTGATAAAATTTGAGAAAAATTATAGAAAGAATTATCTTCGTTTTCCCATTTTACTGCTGATCAACCGTTTATAAAGGCAATAACCACTCGAAAATAATGGTTAATGAAATGATCGGGGTTCGAATGATTAGTAAGATTGGTAAAATGACGACGATTTCTGACTTTTGATAAACATTCAGACATAAATAAAAAGCCACCTTATCTACTTATAAACTATTTGACTGAGGTTGGTTTACTTTGGTCAGTATGATGTATCACTATTACTAATTTCAATGGCAGATTTTAACCTCTTGACTTAAGGAAACGCGTCTTGCGGATGATAAAGCACGTCTTAACGACACAGACTTTTTATACAACGACACGCATTTAAAACAGGGTCATCAAGAAGCGTCGTTTAGAGTGTGAATACAAATAAAACATAAAAACAGAAATATACTGCGACAAAAATGATTTGAAAAAGAACGAATGGACTCGGATTGATTGAGAAAAAAAATAAAAAAATTAAAATTAAACAAAAATTTTTTTAAGGATTTGGCGCTATTTGCGTGTTAAATTTGTAACGGTTGTGTTCGTGTGGAAAGCAAATAAACAAAACATTTTTCACTATTCACCAATAACATCCAGTGTGAATACACCTGAATATAGTCGGAGGTTACATCGGCCAAAACGTTTTAAAAAACAACCAAGATGAGAATAATAGTTCAAATAGTAAATAAATAATAATTAGAAATCATCATCTCCAAAAATATACATTCATCATATCAAAAAAACGGAATGGCTCGTATTTATTAATAATTTTATTTATTTATTTAAAAAAGACTTGGCGCTATTTGCGTTTCAAATTTCTAACGGCTGCGTTCGTTGGGAAAGCGAATAAACCTAACATTTTTCCCTATTCACCAATAACATCCAGTGTAAATGCACCAAATGATGGTTGAAGGTCACATCGGCCGAAACGTTGTGAAAGAAAAAACCAGGATGAGAATAATAGTTCAAATAATATAAAAAAATAATAATAAATTCTCATCTCAAAAATATACATTCATCATATAATAATGTGCGCTGCCTACGGTATTTTCTTTTTATTAATTATATTTATATCTTTATTAGGCTTTATATTTCGGGAGTATAACTCCTTGGCATGTTTCAATCGTGTGTTGGTCTTTGTCTAACTCGCATAAGATTTTATTTCTTTCTTTTCTTTTTTAAACTGTGTGTAATCATGTTGACTTTTTACCTTCGATTAACTGAATATATATATATATATATATATATATATATATATATATATATATATATATATATATATATATATATATAGTACTGTGCGTGGATGATTATATATTAACCTCCCCGCTTTGAGTTGCGCACTGTTGTAAATGTATCCCACCCGACGCTTATTTAGCTATTAGATGTGTAAATAAACTAACAGCTCGAGTACTGTATAAGTACTTGGCCCAAAACGTGATATATACATATCTTTAAAAGTGTGAATGTGTGTGAGGACAATTCTCAACCAACATACTAAACGAATTTTCGATCTACAGACTTGAAATTTGGTATATAGGGTATTCAGACGATAAAAACTTTGTAATCAGTTTTCATTCGGAAAAGAGGCTGCTAAGAGGTAAAAACTGAAATAGATACGTGAGAGTCATTAGATTTTTATCTGTTTGTCAACAGTTTCACAAATGCACATGCATTAATCGTTCACATGACAGATTCATTATGTTAAGAATAAATAGATTTGAAAGCCCTTTTTAAATTTATGTCAAGCTGGCCTAATAGTTATCGTATTTGACTCTCTGTCTGTAGATTTTGGTTTCGATCTCAGCTAGATTATTTTTTTTTTACTTATAAAAAGTGAATTGTTTAGAAAAAACGTAATACTTGCATGCACATGTCTCAGATTCTATATGAATTAAAATATAATAATGAGCATTTTAGGACCGGGCCAGCGCCAGGCAGCATGCTAGTATATATATATATATATATATATATATATATATATATATATATATATATATATATATATATATATATATATATATATATATATACTAGCAAAAGTACCCGTCGTTGACTGGGTTCAAAATCAGCCTACAGAAAATGGACTCTGATTTATGAAAGTATAATAGGTTATGAAAAGGAAGGGTTGTAAAGAGATAGCTTCGAATTTGGGGGTATCAAAACCAAAGTAAAATATGATTAAAGTAAAAAATAAACTAGGTAAACCCCATAATTTATTATACCATACATGTTCACACTGAAACACTTATCACAATATTCTGTGGATCTATATTAAAAAACCTTGTTAAACTTTGTGACATATTTCCATTCTATTGAGGTCAGGTGCGAACGAACATCCCATAATTTTATTATACCATATTTATTCAAGCTGAAACATAATTATCAAAGTATACTTACGCAGATAGATATGAAAAGTCATTATTAAAGTTTGTGCCTATTCCAATTCTATGGAGGCCAGGCGCGAACGCAGCCTCCACAATTTTATTATACAATCCCTATTTAAGTTAAAACATACTTATCAAATTATTAATGTACATCTATATCAAAAACACTTGTAAACGTTTTTTTTTTTAATTTTTACTTTTTTTTTATTTCCATACTTCGTGGACCAGGTGCGAACGCGAACCCCACAATTTTAATGAACCACTGTTCTGCCAGATCAAACATACCCATTCCTGTGTCGATACATCTACTATCATTATATGTAGTCAGTTTTTTTTTAAATAGTCAACCATATAGGAGCCTATTCGTGACCACACACACACACACACACACACATTCAGCTTTATATTATATATATATATATATATATAAATATATATATAGCTACTTCATTTACTCACATAAAATTAATATGCAAAAGTATAGATTTATGCGTAAACTTTAAGTATTTACTTCAAAAGTGCTCAATACATAGGTAGAGCTAGTTATTAATTTATAAAATATATATGGCAATTAAGCTACACTGAATATTCGGCGTTTCATCCACTCTAGGATTCCTCAGGCTTATGCGCATAAGCCATATATATTTTATAAATTACTATATATATATATATATATATATATATATATATATATATATATATATATAACCTAGACTTTTAAGGTTGTTTATATTTTATTAGAATCTATTTCGATTAATGTTGGAATAACGGCAATAAAAGTACTGACTCGTATGTTTTTTTTGTTTTTGTTTTTTAAGGTTTTTTTTACTTGTTGTGTAATTTTCTTTGTGCTTATTTTATATTTTCAGAAAATTGAATTTGCCATCTCACTTTTTCTTAAAGCAAAAGGTGGAGTCTGGCTGAAAGTTGAGCGACGTGAATAAAAAATATTTTTAATACTGTTACTATCTATCTGTCGCTTAGAATTTTTAAAAAAGTAATAAAATAATATTCACTGTACGTTTAGTCCTTTGCTTATAACGCTTAGGGAAGTAATTCAGTATATATTTAAGCAAACAATAGCAGTATCTGACCTAAGCATTAGCACTATTTGTAAACAAAACAATTGATTTATTCAGACTTTTAATTCTAAAAGTTGAAGGAAAGCTAACATATACTTCACTAGACGTTTAAGAGGTTTAATATATATGTAGTATAGCGTGGTTTGCTTTAAGAATTGTTAAGTAATTTTTGAAGGCTTACAATGCAGAAATGTATAATCGTTATGAGCAGATAAATAAATAAATAATTCAATAATTTTTTTATATTATTTTTTATATTTATTTATTTATCTACCTGAATTTTTTCAACTGTGGATTGTGTGTGCGTGCTTTCTTTTTCGTGATGAGAAAGAAATATCTAGTAGCCAATGTTGTTAACATTTATATGTGATTTGTGTTATTTTAGAGATATTTTCTTGATGCAATGCGTTACAGTCAGTATATTCTCCATGTTAAATACGTTCAGACAAGTTTTGTAATTCATCTCTGTGAATGAGTAAAAATATAAGTCTTAGCCGTTGTTTAGTACTGAATATCAAAGCCCTTATTCTGGTAATACAACCAGGACGCAAGGTTGAATTTAATTTGATTGAAAAAAGCGCCTATCATTAATGTCCGAACTCTTGGGTAGTATGTTATATATAGTAAGAGGTTGCAAATATATATAAATGTATATGAAATTAACGATAAAACTTTTATATCTCTTGATAAATTAATACGGTGACGTGAGTGGAGTGGGAGAACTTAATGGATAGAGAGTAGATCTGCTTGCTGTTTTCTTTATGGAAATACGTATTTGGGATTTTTTGAAGAAATATACTTTTTAAACGAGAATGAAGTGTACGCATAATTTTTTGAAACAGGCCATAAGTAGTGAATGGGAAAGATTTGTTCAGTTATTCGCTTATTGAAAACTGTGTAGTCAACAACAAAGTCGACTAACCTTATTGACAATGTATATGTGTGATTTAGAAATTTCTCCAGAAATCATTAATGTTTACCTATAATACGAAAATTAATGTCAAATACATTTTAAAAAAGAGCAAGTTTTCTGTATTTTTTACACAAAATAAATAAAAGTTGTAAAAGTAAATGAATACACGTGTTTTTTTTGGGGGGGGAGGGGTTGTTATTTTGTTTTTTTAGTTTTTTTGTAAAGTTTGTTTCAATTTTTGTAGCAAAAGTATTCACATCCAATCTATTTACGGTGATTTTGAGAGAAATACTTTGGAAAACGTTTAGGGAATTCTTGAATTATCTCCCCTTTCTCAAATTGTATTGTCTCCCCTTCTGATGCGCGCTCTTCACACTGAACCAAATAAAGTTATATTATGACAGTAGTGCACAAGTGCTCTATAGATTTCATAACACTTGACCTGCTGAAGGTTATTTTAATATTGTTTTGTACTTGATGACTCAGGTGTAACTCCTCCTCTGATAAAATTTGAGAAAAATTATAGAAAGAATTATCTTCGTTTTCCCATTTTACTGCTGATCAACCGTTTATAAAGGCAATAACCACTCGAAAATAATGGTTAATGAAATGATCGGGGTTCGAATGATTAGTAAGATTGGTAAAATGACGACGATTTCTGACTTTTGATAAACATTCAGACATAAATAAAAAGCCACCTTATCTACTTATAAACTATTTGACTGAGGTTGGTTTACTTTGGTCAGTATGATGTATCACTATTACTAATTTCAATGGCAGATTTTAACCTCTTGACTTAAGGAAACGCGTCTTGCGGATGATAAAGCACGTCTTAACGACACAGACTTTTTATACAACGACACGCATTTAAAACAGGGTCATCAAGAAGCGTCGTTTAGAGTGTGAATACAAATAAAACATAAAAACAGAAATATACTGCGACAAAAATGATTTGAAAAAGAACGAATGGACTCGGATTGATTGAGAAAAAAAATAAAAAAATTAAAATTAAACAAAAATTTTTTTAAGGATTTGGCGCTATTTGCGTGTTAAATTTGTAACGGTTGTGTTCGTGTGGAAAGCAAATAAACAAAACATTTTTCACTATTCACCAATAACATCCAGTGTGAATACACCTGAATATAGTCGGAGGTTACATCGGCCAAAACGTTTTAAAAAACAACCAAGATGAGAATAATAGTTCAAATAGTAAATAAATAATAATTAGAAATCATCATCTCCAAAAATATACATTCATCATATCAAAAAAACGGAATGGCTCGTATTTATTAATAATTTTATTTATTTATTTAAAAAAGACTTGGCGCTATTTGCGTTTCAAATTTCTAACGGCTGCGTTCGTTGGGAAAGCGAATAAACCTAACATTTTTCCCTATTCACCAATAACATCCAGTGTAAATGCACCAAATGATGGTTGAAGGTCACATCGGCCGAAACGTTGTGAAAGAAAAAACCAGGATGAGAATAATAGTTCAAATAATATAAAAAAATAATAATAAATTCTCATCTCAAAAATATACATTCATCATATAATAATGTGCGCTGCCTACGGTATTTTCTTTTTATTAATTATATTTATATCTTTATTAGGCTTTATATTTCGGGAGTATAACTCCTTGGCATGTTTCAATCGTGTGTTGGTCTTTGTCTAACTCGCATAAGATTTTATTTCTTTCTTTTCTTTTTTAAACTGTGTGTAATCATGTTGACTTTTTACCTTCGATTAACTGAATATATATATATATATATATATATATATATATATATATATATATATATATATATATATATATATATATAGTACTGTGCGTGGATGATTATATATTAACCTCCCCGCTTTGAGTTGCGCACTGTTGTAAATGTATCCCACCCGACGCTTATTTAGCTATTAGATGTGTAAATAAACTAACAGCTCGAGTACTGTATAAGTACTTGGCCCAAAACGTGATATATACATATCTTTAAAAGTGTGAATGTGTGTGAGGACAATTCTCAACCAACATACTAAACGAATTTTCGATCTACAGACTTGAAATTTGGTATATAGGGTATTCAGACGATAAAAACTTTGTAATCAGTTTTCATTCGGAAAAGAGGCTGCTAAGAGGTAAAAACTGAAATAGATACGTGAGAGTCATTAGATTTTTATCTGTTTGTCAACAGTTTCACAAATGCACATGCATTAATCGTTCACATGACAGATTCATTATGTTAAGAATAAATAGATTTGAAAGCCCTTTTTAAATTTATGTCAAGCTGGCCTAATAGTTATCGTATTTGACTCTCTGTCTGTAGATTTTGGTTTCGATCTCAGCTAGATTATTTTTTTTTTACTTATAAAAAGTGAATTGTTTAGAAAAAACGTAATACTTGCATGCACATGTCTCAGATTCTATATGAATTAAAATATAATAATGAGCATTTTAGGACCGGGCCAGCGCCAGGCAGCATGCTAGTATATATATATATATATATATATATATATATATATATATATATATATATATATATATATATATATATATACTAGCAAAAGTACCCGTCGTTGACTGGGTTCAAAATCAGCCTACAGAAAATGGACTCTGATTTATGAAAGTATAATAGGTTATGAAAAGGAAGGGTTGTAAAGAGATAGCTTCGAATTTGGGGGTATCAAAACCAAAGTAAAATATGATTAAAGTAAAAAATAAACTAGGTAAACCCCATAATTTATTATACCATACATGTTCACACTGAAACACTTATCACAATATTCTGTGGATCTATATTAAAAAACCTTGTTAAACTTTGTGACATATTTCCATTCTATTGAGGTCAGGTGCGAACGAACATCCCATAATTTTATTATACCATATTTATTCAAGCTGAAACATAATTATCAAAGTATACTTACGCAGATAGATATGAAAAGTCATTATTAAAGTTTGTGCCTATTCCAATTCTATGGAGGCCAGGCGCGAACGCAGCCTCCACAATTTTATTATACAATCCCTATTTAAGTTAAAACATACTTATCAAATTATTAATGTACATCTATATCAAAAACACTTGTAAACGTTTTTTTTTTTAATTTTTACTTTTTTTTTATTTCCATACTTCGTGGACCAGGTGCGAACGCGAACCCCACAATTTTAATGAACCACTGTTCTGCCAGATCAAACATACCCATTCCTGTGTCGATACATCTACTATCATTATATGTAGTCAGTTTTTTTTTAAATAGTCAACCATATAGGAGCCTATTCGTGACCACACACACACACACACACACACATTCAGCTTTATATTATATATATATATATATATATAAATATATATATAGCTACTTCATTTACTCACATAAAATTAATATGCAAAAGTATAGATTTATGCGTAAACTTTAAGTATTTACTTCAAAAGTGCTCAATACATAGGTAGAGCTAGTTATTAATTTATAAAATATATATGGCAATTAAGCTACACTGAATATTCGGCGTTTCATCCACTCTAGGATTCCTCAGGCTTATGCGCATAAGCCATATATATTTTATAAATTACTATATATATATATATATATATATATATATATATATATATATATATATATATATATAACCTAGACTTTTAAGGTTGTTTATATTTTATTAGAATCTATTTCGATTAATGTTGGAATAACGGCAATAAAAGTACTGACTCGTATGTTTTTTTTGTTTTTGTTTTTTAAGGTTTTTTTTACTTGTTGTGTAATTTTCTTTGTGCTTATTTTATATTTTCAGAAAATTGAATTTGCCATCTCACTTTTTCTTAAAGCAAAAGGTGGAGTCTGGCTGAAAGTTGAGCGACGTGAATAAAAAATATTTTTAATACTGTTACTATCTATCTGTCGTTTAGAATTTAAAAAAAGTAATAAAATAATATTCACTGTACGTTTAGTCCTTTGCTTATAACGCTTAGGGAAGTAATTCAGTATATATTTAAGCAAACAATAGCAGTATCTGACCTAAGCATTAGCACTATTTGTAAACAAAACAATTGATTTATTCAGACTATTTTAATTCTAAAAGTTGAAGGAAATCTAACATATACTTCACTAGACGTTTAAGAGGTTTAATATATATGTAGTATAGCGTGGTTTGCTTGAAGAATTGTTAAGTAATTTTTGAAGGCTTACAATGCAGATATGTGCAATCGTTATGAGCAGATAAATAAATAAATGATTCAATGATTTTTTATATTATTTTTTATATTTATTTATTTATCTACCTAAATTTTGTCAACTGTGGATTGTACTTATTTCAAAGGTCTTTTCGGGTAATAATCCATCATCAGTGGAGAAATAAATCCTATCTCTAGACTGTCAATGTTAAAGTGGCTGTTATGTTTAGATTATAAATCTAATCGCTCAAACATATAACTCATATATTAGTAAAAATAGATTTTTTTTTTTTTTTTTTTTTTAATAAATTAAGTTAAACCAATTACCGCCCTTAGACTCGTAAATCAAATAATAAATAAAGCCATGACAATTATCTCCCCTTAAAAACTTGCAAAAAAAAAAAAAAAAAAAAAAAAAACTCTCTCTCTATAGATATTAACTGTAGCGTCTCTAAATCAAAATACGCTAACGGAAACAATTTACTGCACGAGCGTCGCCCTTTTAAAATTCATCATTCAATAAAATAAAAAGCTATAGCAAACATCTAAATGACTACTTTAAATACAGTTCCTGATTTCAAAAAAAGGAAAACCAAAAGGTAATTATATATATATATATATTTTTAAATCAAATTTATTATGTAAATTCAAAAATATATATTTTTTTCTACTCATTTCTATCTCTAACCTATACCAATTTCCTTATTAATTTTCTTATAAATTTTATATCCAAACCTTTTACTTCAATTTTTCAGATTCATCTGCCTTACTTTTAATGCTAGGTTTATTTTTGGTGTCTTTTCAATTCAATAGAAATCCTCCTAAATTTGCTGATGAGGAGACCGTGCTTACCAAAAAAACTATGTATAATTATTCTACGTGACTTCATGTATACCACAAATAAAAAGCACGGATTTCCGAAACGATCGTACAGATAATTGACTTTGTTGTTGTTCCTTCTTATGAAACTGATTTTTAATTTAATTAAATTTTGATTTTTAAATTTTAAAAATTTTAAAACTTTTAAATTATAAATCACATTACTTAATATTGAATTAGCTCTAGGACATTTAACTATCGAGCTTATTATATATCTAAATTACAACGAGCATTTCCTGTATTTTAATTAAACTAGTAATTTCACTATTACATTAAAATACACTTAGCTCTTTAGACTATTATTCTAATCTCCTTTAAATTATATATATATATATATATATATATATATATATATATATATATATATATATATATAGTAGAAATGGTAATTAATAAAAACTGAAGAAAGTGCTCAATACTGTTGTAGAGCAAATATGCGTTTTATTTTTTATTACCGTATCTTTCTGTTAAGTTACATTATTGTTTTCGCTACCCGGCCGTGAGGAAGCTACAGACGGCACAAAAAACGGCCTGGTAGCGAAAACAATAATGTAACTTAACAGAAAGATACGGGAATAAAAAATAAAACGCACATTTGCTCTACAACAGTATTGAGCACTTTCTTCAGTTTTTATTAATTACCATTTCTACTAAATATTTGCTCCTACCCGGTTGAGCACTATACCCTAAAAACTTGGACTATTACCCTATGCCGAAAGTCTAAGGAAGCTACAGACGACCAAAAAACGGCCGGGTAGCGAAAACAATAATGTAACTTAACAGAAAGATACGGTAATAAAAAATAAAACGTATATATATATATATATATATATATATATATATATATATATGTGTGTGTGTGTGTGTGTGTGTGTGTGTGTGTGTGTGTGTGTGCTTTCTTTTTCGTGATGAGAAAGAAATATCTAGTAGCCAATGTTGTTAACATTTATATGTGCGTTGTGTTATTTTAGAGATATTTTCTTGATGCAATGCGTTACAGTCAGTGTATTCTCCGTGTTAAATACGTTCAAACAAGTTTTGTAATTCATCTCTGTGAATAAGTAACAATGTAAGTCTTAGCCGTTGTTTAGTACTGAATATCAAAACCCTTATTCTGTTAATACAACCAGGACGCAAGGTTGAATTTAATTTGATTGAAAAAAGCGCCTATCATTAATATCCGAACTCTTGTGTAGTATGTTATATATAGTAAGAGGTTGCAAATATATAAATATATATGAAATTAAAGATAAAACTTTTATATCTCTTGATAAATTAATACGGTGACGTGAGTGGAGTGGGAGAACTTAATGGATAGAGAGTAGATCTGCTTGCTGTTTTCTTTATGGAAATACGTATTTGGGATTTTTTGAAGAAATATACTTTTTAAACGAGAATTAAGTGTACGCATAATTTCTTGAAACAGGCCATAAGTAGTGAATGCAAAAAATTTGTTCAGTTATTCGCTTATTGAAAACTGTGTAGTCAAGAACAAAGTCGACTAACTTTATTAACAACGTATATGTGTGATTTTGAAATTTCTTCAGAAATCATTAATGTTTACATATAATACGAAAATTAATGTCAAATACATTTTTAAAAAGAGCAAGTTTTCTGTATTTTTTACACAAAATAAATAAAAGTTGTCAAAGTAAATGAATACACAGGTTTTTGGGGGTTTTTTTTTTGTTTGTATGCTTTGTGTTTTAGTTTTTTTGTAAAGTCTGTTTCAATTTTTGTAGCAAAAGTATTCACATCCAATGTATTTACGGTGATTTTGAGAGAAATCCTTTGGAAAACGTTTGGGGAATTCTTGAATTATCTCCCCTTTATCAAATTGTATTGTCTCCCCTTCTGATGCGCGCTCTTCACACTGAACCAAATAAAGTTATATTATGACAGTAGTGCACAAGTGCTCTATAGATTTCATAACACTTGACCTGCTGAAGGTTATTTTAATATTGTTTTGTATTTGATGACTCAGGTTTAACTCCTCCCCTGATAAAATTTGAGAAAAATTATAGAAAGAATTATCTTCGTTTTCCCATTTTACTGCTGATCAACCGTTTATAAAGGCAATAACCACTCGAAAATAATGGTTAATGAAATGATCGGGGTTCGAATGATTAGTAAGATGGGTAAAATGACGACGATTTCTGACTTTTGATAAACATTCAGACATAAATCAAATTCAACTTATCTACTTATAAACTATTTGACTGAGGTTGGTTTACTTTGGTCAGTATGATGTATCACTATTACTAATTTCAATGGCAGATTTTAACCTCTTGACATAAGGAAACGCGTCTTGCGGATGATAAACCACGTCTTAACGACACAGACTTTTTATATACAACGACACGCATTTAAAACAAGGTCATCAAGAAGCGTCGTTTAGAGTGTGAATACAAATTAAACATAAAAACAGAAATAGATTGCGACAAAAATAATTTGAAAAAGAACGAATGGACTCGGATTGATTGAGAAAAAGAATTAAAAAATTAAAATTAAACAAATTTTTTTTAAAGGATTTGGCGCTATTTGCGTGTTAAATTTGTAACGGTTGTGTTTGTGTGGAAAGCAAATAAACAAAACATGTTTTACTATTCACCAATAACATCCAGTATGAATACACCTGAATATAGTCGGAGGTTACATCGGCCAAAACGTTTTAAAAACAACCAAGATGAGAATAATAGTTCAAATAATAAAATAAATAATAATAAGAAATCATCATCTCAAAAAAAATATACATTCATCATATCAAAAAAACGGAATGGCTCGTATTTATTAATAATTTTATTTATTTATTTAAAAAAGACTTGGCGCTATTTGCGTTTCATATTTCTAACCACTGCGTTCGTTGGGAAAGCGAATAACCCTAACATTTTTTTCACTATTCACCAATAACATCCAGTGTGAATGCACCAAATGATGGTCGGAGGTCACATCGGCCGAAACGTTGTGAAAGAAACAACCAGGATGAGAATAATAGTTCAAATAATACAAAAAATAATAATAAATCCTCATCTCAAAAATATACATTCATCATATAATAATGTACGTTGCCTACAGTATTTTCTTTTTATTAATTATATTTATATCTTTATTAGGCTTTATATTTCGGGAGTATAACTCCTTGGCATGTTTCAATCGTGTGTTGGTCTTTGTCTAACTCGCACAACGTTTTATTTCTTTCTTTTCTTTTTTAAACTGTGTATAATCATGTTGAGTTTTTTACCTTCGATTAACTGGATATATATATATATATATATATATATATATATATATATATATATATATATATATATATATATATATAATACTGTGTGTGGATGATTATATATTAACCTCCCCGCTTTGAGTTGCGCACTGTTGTAAATGTATCCCACCCGACGCTTAGTTAGCTATTGAATGTGTAAATAAACTAACAGCTCGAGTACTGTATAAGTACTTGGCCCAAAACGTGATATATACATATCTTTAAAAGTGTGAATGTGTGTGAGGACAAAACGTGGTGAGACGACAACAACTATGGAAAGCAGTAATTGCAGTGAATGCAGTCAGGAGATTCGGAGTTCCCATCCGTCGCGCTTACCCCCTGACGAAGGCCAGAGAAATAGTTGGCCTAAACGTCCTGAAACAACAAAGAAAAGATGAGGATAATAGTCCGCAATAAATAAAAATTAATAAATAATACTAATCTCAATAATGAATTCCAATTAAATAATATATCCTCAGTTTTCTTCATTTTACAGATTACTGAAGTTTTAAGATTTAAAAAAAAGGACACGTCCAATACTCAGCATATTTTTTATGTTTGAACCATGTTTTTATGTTTTGGTATTTTGTTACATGGATTCATATAAATCTGATACCAAACACAAAAATATTAATATTAAAAGTTATCTTTAATTTTAAAACTAATGACAATCGAAATTGCTTAGCGGTCAAGTAAGACAGTTGAAATTAACGGAATATTATTTGTAGGTTCTAAAACTAGAGCTCTTTATGATAAAAAAGACGCAGCGGTTGCATTACCGCTATGGTAGAAAAATAAGTGTTCACTAAGCATTTAAGGTACTTACAATCCGCTAAAACAGAAACGGAGAAGGTGAATTACGACAGAATTCGAGCAAAAAAGCAAATTTCCTGGATATGAAACGTAACGTGATTGAACTTCTAATAGTTCGGTCTTCGAACAAAGTAACTTATATATATATATATATATATATATATATATATATATATATATATATATATATATAGAGAGAGAGAGAGAGAGAGAGAGAGAGAGAGAGAGAGTAAATGAAGTAGTTATATATATATAACTACTTCATTTACTCACATAAAATTAATATACGAAAGTATAAATTTATGCGTAAACTTTAAGTATTTACTTCAAAAGTGCTCAATACGTAGGTAGAGCTAGTATGTAAATTATAAAATATATATGGCGATTAAGCTACACTGAATATTCCGCGTTTCATCCACTCTAGAACTCTTCGGGCTTATGTGATTGGCTCTCGTTTTTATATACGCACCTTCTATTGAGATTTTAGTTAGCCAATCAGCTTTCTAGTATCCACCGCGCCCTTCCTATCAGCTAATGGACATGCACTTCCGGACAAAGACCAATTTGACCTCTGGTTGACCTGTTCCTTTGTGTGTTCTCTATTTAGCCTGTATATTTAGTTACTTGACCTGTTTTAAATCTAGGTTAGGGTTTTTATGTTAGTTTATATATATATATATATATATATATATATATATATATATATATATATATATATATATATATGTACATATATATATGTGTGATAGTTTATGTATATTCATGTTTATTTAATTAATTTGTTTGTTTATTCTCTATTGTTTTTGTTAGTTTTAAAATTATTTTGTATCGCTATTCTAGAGTAAATTTTATTCTGTGAACACAGTTGTTCGCTATATCGCTTCTACAGTTTAATAGACGTTAGGGTTCTTTAAAGTACAGGATATCAAATTTTTCTATGAAGGCATAATCTACATGTGGTAGCTGTATTATTATTTTCCATTTGACTACCGGCGAATGTCCGCTTTCCTTAAGTTCCCAGTATTTATTTGTTGGCGTGGTTTTCATACGGTGTTTTTTATTGTTGAATCTACTTTTGTGGTCATAATAAAGAATATAAAAATGATTTTATGTTCTTTTGTTTGTGTTGTAAGTCCAATATTTCGTTAAAACTAGCCTCATCAGGGTAGTTAGTCAGTCCGTAGCTATTTTTTTCTTCATTTTGTTATTATAGATGAAGTCCTGGAGAAGAAATTTAAAAATACGATCTGTACATTTTTGACGTGTGCGTTCGCCCCAGTTTCGAGCAGGAATATTTAAAAATACGAACTGTACATTTCAAAATAAGTGTCTTCAAATAGTGTGCAACTATTTTCTTATTTCATATTCCTGCTCGGAACTGGGGCGAACGCACATGTCAAAAATGTACAGATCGTATTTTTAAATTTCTTTTCCAGGACTTACTTCCTCTATAACAACAAAATGAAGAAAAAACAATATTCGAATATCTATGTATCTCGTATAGACATCAAATTTTATCCTCAGAAAGGAAATCCTTGATTTCTGAGATCTTCAATTGAAGTAAAATGAAACACACACACACACACACACACACATATATATATATATATATATATATATATATATATACTAACAAAAGTACGCGTCGTTGACTAGGTTCAAAAACAGTCTACAGAAAATGGACTCTGATTTATGAAAGTATGATAGGTTATGAAAAGGAAGGGTTGTAAATTTGGGTTGAATTTGGGAGTATCAAAACCAAAGCAAAATATGATTAACGTAGAAATAAAATAGATAAACCTCATAATTTATTATGCAATACCTGTTCACAATATTCTGTGGATCTATATTATAAAACCTTGTTAAACTTTGTGACATATTTTCATTCTATGGAGGTCAGGTGTGAACGAACACCCCATAATTTTATTATACCATATTTCTTCAAACAGAAACATAATTATCAAAGTATACTTACACAGATAGACATGAAAAGTCTTTATTAAAGTTTGTGCCTATTTTCAATCTATGGAGGCCATGCGCGAACGCAGACCCCCACAATTCTATTATACCATCCCTATTTAAGTTAAAACATACTTATCAAAGTATTCTTATGTACATCTATATCAGAAACACTTGTAAACGTTTTTTTTATAATTTTTAAATTTTTTATTTCCATATTTTGTGGACCAGGCGCGAACGCTGGCCCCACAATTTTAATGAACCTCTGTTCTGCCAGATCAAACATACCCATTCCTGTGCCTCGATACATCTTCTATCATTATATGTAATCAGTTTTTTAACCATATAGGAGCCTATTCGTGACCCGACACACACACACACACACACACACACACACACACACACACGTTCCGCTTTATTATATATGTATGTATATATATAAATATATATTGAGTAATAGAAGGATATATATATACTTCTATTACTCAATATCTATATATATATATATAGATATATAAGTGAAAGTGTCTGTGTAGATGTGTATTTGTGTGTCTGTATGTCTGCGTACATTTCCCTACGCAATAACTCTGTCAATTTTTAGTCTACAGACTCGAAATTTGATATACAGGGTACTGAGATTTGGGAAAATCGATGTGATCGGTTTTTGGCCAGAAATTTGACGATTAAGGCGTCAAAGTTCAACGATTTGACCTTGGAGAACTCTACCAAACTCCTCCGACAATTTTGGGTCTACGCACTTAAAATTGTAGATATAGGTTCCTTGGTCAGGGATCTAACTTAATAACTTTATTTGAGCACAAAACAATAAATTTTAAGGGGTCATAATAGGGGTCAATTTTTTTTAAAATTGACCTCTGCGGTCTCTTCCAAATTACTCAGACAATTTCTTGTCTAAATATTTGAAATTTTACATATAGGATATTCAGAGATAGGGCAAGCTTTTTCATCAGTTTGGGTCGAACATTTTTAGTTACCAATATATAAATGTATATATGTATGTCTGTTTGCATGTGTGCCTTAAACTTTCAATAGAGGCGACGGGTTTTACCAAGATCAGTATCGTTTTAAAGTTCGACCTTTCATACGACAAATATCGAAAAATTGGCTAAAAACATTAATATCTTCCCCTTCAACTAGGCACTTTTCTACAGGGGGGGTCACTTTTTTCGCCGATATTTTTGAAAGTTATCCTCATTTTTAGATTGTCTAGACTAAATTTTTTTTAAATGTCGCTTCCGTTTTGGCGGTGGTCGTAACAGCATAAACATTAGGTTTTACCCCGTTCTTTTCCTCCTTTGCGGTACGAGTTCGAGCCTGCCTTCCTACTACCACTTTTTTTTTTTTGCTCAACATACACATGCAAACACCGGGCAACGCCGGGCTGAAACGCTAGTATATATATATATATATATATATATATATATATATATATATATATATATATATATATATATATATGTATATATAGAGAGAGAGACAGACAGACAGAGACAGAGACAGAGTAATAGAAGGATATATATATATATCCTTCTATTACTCAATATATATATATACATATATATATATATTGAGTAATAGAAGGATGTATATATATATACACACACACACACACACATATATATATACATATATATATATATATTGAGCAATAGAAGGATATATAACGAGGATAGATAGAAGAGAGTAAATTTGATTATATAAGCGGAGATTTATCTGATAATATAAAGCTCAACAAATTTCAATGGAGCTTATATAGGAGACAATAGGAGTGGAAAATGGATTCACAAAGACTCTATACTGGAAAATATAGAATATATATATATGAATCATTTATTTTATAAGGGTATACAGATTGAGGTTTATTTTTTTCAGTTCCAGGGGGTTTATTCATCCAGACTTTACGTTAGTCTGTAGCATACATAAGACACCCACACCGAGAAATGCAGACGATCTTACTTCCTGCTGGTGAGGTACATAAACACTAAATCTCATAATAATGCGCTACGAATATACAAGACTCAAAAAAGTTTATTTTATACGACGTAAAAATTTATTTTATATCTGTACGTGGTATAAAATTTAGAATAACTAAAGTTGATGTATTTTAATAATAATAATAATAATAATAATAATAATAATAATAATAATAATAATAATAATAATAATAATAATAATAATAGGAGAAAAATGCCAGCTCCTCCATAGAATGTAAACTAGAAAGGTTTTCTGTCATATATCTAAACGTAAATGCAAACACTATAAGAACTCAAACCTGATATCCACACGACAATGTGTACAAACACCCTCATCCCCACCCACATTCTTTACTACCAGCGAACAAATTCAATGGGGTAAGGGAAACCTATCTTCAAATCCACTGCTACAGCGTACTTATTTCGACTTATACTAAGTACAATACTTAGGGGTTTTTTCTGTTTGTATGTGCTCTGTCTTTTCATGAGTGCACGATACCTCTCATATACACGAAAGGTATACACTATCCATGCGTCAAAAGCAGAGGTAAACAATTCTGAGCCTGGCGTTGCCACAAACACCATAATATGAAAAATATCCAATACAAATAACTCAAACCGTGGGACGCAGAAGAAAGATCTGGGTGTTATGATCGGCAAATGCTCCCTCGGTGGCCAGCATGGAGGTCCGGTCGTCATCCTGCAAATGTTAGCCCACTCTCTAATTTCAGAAACACAGATAACACGGACGATGAACGAGTAAGTATAATCTCCAATTCCAGGAACCAAAATGATACCGACCAAAAAGAACACAGCCAATATAACCAACAAAAAAAATGACCGAAAGAAGAAATAGACAACAAAAGAGAATAGACTGGCAATGGAATATTATTATAGAAGCCGTTACATGGAGGATATAGGAAACGAATATAAGAGCTATAGGACCAGTGACTATCATACAAAAGAACAAAAGATTGATCTAGATCAAAGTTTGAATTCCTGACATAACCAATCGGCCGGTTGAAGAATAAAGAAACCAATTATGTTTGTAACTGTTGTCTCGTGTCGTCATTCCTTACAACAAAAAGGTAAATGTGTTTTTATCATCATCTTGTGACGAACTTTGTAT
Organism: Euprymna scolopes; assembly: GCF_053919585.1. NCBI lineage: Eukaryota > Metazoa > Mollusca > Cephalopoda > Sepiida > Sepiolidae > Euprymna > Euprymna scolopes. The sequence goes on from NC_136483.1 coordinate 190,223,984, forward strand.
AACCCTTACAAGTAATGTGCCTCCTCCATCATAAGTGAAGTATCTCCTCCCGTCTATATGTGTTAACAAGAATCATCCGAGTCTGATATAAATGTCTCCCTCGTTATGATCGTCATCTGTTCTGAGTTCCCGTTAATTTGTCCCCAATATGTACCCCTATGCAACACAACCTCTTTCTCCACAGAAGAGATTCACAGGCCTGTCTCTGCTCTGTCGCTATTTTTATGGTAAGTGCTCGACTGAGCTCCAATCTATGCAACATTATTACCGAATAAATAATGCTTTTCTTTTGCAGATATGGAAGAAAAACCTTTCGTTTTTATCATGGTCTTGGACTTGATGGACCAGAACCAATGGCTTATCTCGGGAATCTTAAAGAAATCATGCAATTTGTGAGTACTTCGCAATTAAAAGAAAGAATACTTTCTTTCGATTATTTAAATATATTTATATTTAATAGATATTAAATCCGAAAGACATTTTATGTACGAAAAATTGTTATATGTATGTGCTGTGGTAGCTTTTTTGCAGATCACATGACGACGAATCATTAGTTGATTTAGCCACGTGATTTACAGATAGAAAACACGCGACAATAGAATGATTTTTCTTACACATTCTACCCTGAATGCCTCTGTCATTCGTAAATGGGTGGACATTTATCTCAATCTCAGGGAGGTTTTTTGTTTGTTTTTTGTTTTGTTTTTTGGGGGGGTTTGGGGGGGGGGTTTCTCAAATAATTAAGTGAATGAAATCAATCAATATTACAGATTTATTCTACCTAACAAGTTAGGGGTCATACTTAATCAGAATGTATAAAGTTAATAAGTGTATCGCTGTTAATTTCTCCGTTTTCTCTCTATATGCATATAAGCAGACACAAAAATACTGATTAGCTTTGTATAATCTATATATTAATACCGTAATACCTTTAACAGACGTACGTACGCATATCAGTTTCCAGATTATGAATTAATCCATAGTGAGGTACTATTTATGAAAGAGGATGATAGAAGGTGATACCTTACTACGAACATTCAATTAATATATAAATACGTTAATTTAATATTGGTAGTATGTTATCACTTCCTATACTCCTTTTTAATAAACAGGATCTCCCGATCACCGAAGACGCAAGTTGAAAAATAAATAAATAAATAAATAAATGATGTCGCTTTTGGATCGTACGTGAAACGAAAATATACCTTCTTGGTTTTTTGGCTAGGATCTAAGGATAGTATCCATTCTGTCTAATGATGGTATAATGATATCATGAGATTTCCGTTCGCGCCTGGCGTCCACACAATGGAAATATGTCACAGACTCCTATAAGGATATTTGAGATAAACCATAATAACCAGATATATTCTGACACTACATTAACCCGATTACTTAGATAAATACTTTTACAGTTTTAATAAAGGGCAACAATAATATCGCTGGGTCTCCATTTGGACTGAACGTCCACAGAATGCCCAGCAGCATATATTACATATGAAAGATGCTGTTGTAGAATTTCCAGAGGTCCCGCTAGTCGAAGATGAATCTAATAACAGTAGAAAACCATTTGAAAATACAATTATAACATCGTGAAATAAGAATGTGTTTCGAATACACCCATTCAAGTCGGTATGATTTATCATACATTCTTTAAGAGATGAGTTTATTTTCATTTGTAATGTTTTTATAAATTATTATGTTTTCATAAATTATTATGTTTTTATGAATTATTATGTTTTTATAAATTATTGTGTTTTCATAAATTATAATATTTTTATAAATTATTATGTTTTATAAATTATTATGTTTTTATAAATGATTATGTTTTATAAATTATTATGTTTTCATAAATTATTATGTTTTCATAAATTATTATGTTTTTATAAATTATTACGTTTTTATAAATTATTGTTTTTATAAATTATTATGTTTTTATAAATTAGTATGTTTTATAATTTATTATGTTTTCATAAATTATTCTGTTTTTATAAATTATTCTGTTTTTATAAATTATTATGTTTTCATAAAGTATTATGTTTTTATAAATTATTATGTTTTTATAAATTATTTTGTTTTTATAAATTATTATGTTTTCATAAATTATTATGCTTACATAAATTATATGTTTTTATAAATTATTATGTTTTTATAAATTATTATGTTTTCATAAATTATTATGTTTTCATCTGGAAAATCTACAACAGTGTAGTAAATAATGGGCAATCAACAATTCCCCCACTAACCACCAATCACGAGTTTGTCTCCTCAGCAACTGAGAAGGCTAACATGCTTGCCAGTCGGTTTGCCTCCAACTCCACACTGGACCCTTCCAAACACCCCCTACCTGACTTTCCTATGCGGACAGACGCCACGCTAGACGATCTGAAAACCACCCCTGCTCAGGTGCATGCTATCATAAAAAACCTTGACACTTCAAAAGCATGTGGACCTGATCTCATCCCAGCTGTGCTATTAAAAAATGCTCAGCCAAAGTAGCTCCAGTTCTCTCCAAACTCTACAACAAATGCCTTAATGAAGCTTGCTTTCCGGGCTATTGGAAAACTGCTTCTGTTGTACCAGTATTCAAGAATTCTGGAGAAAGGACTGACCCATTAAATTATCGCCCCATTAGCCTCCTCCCACTTTTTGCTAAAATATTTGAGACCTTAATTAACCATGCTCTAGTCCATCACCTTACAGATACTAAGCTTCTGACTGACCAACAATAGTGATTTAGACAAGCCCGTTCCACAGCAGACATCCTAACTGTAATCTCTGAACGTATATACCATTCACTGGACAAAGCGGGGGAGGGCAAAGCGGTAGCTCTAGATATATCTAAGGCTTTTGACAGGGTATGGCATGAGAGTCTCCTCAGTAAAATCAGATCATACGGTATCACTGGTAGAATACTTAACATAATTAAATCCTTCTTAGATAAGAGAAAAATCCACGTTGTCCTCGACGATCGAACATCTAAACAATATGATATAAATGCGGGAGTGCCCCAGGGGTCTATCCTTGGACCTCTATTGTTCCTGATATTCATAAATGACCTCCCCGACAAAATTGCCTCTGAGATAGGTAGATATTTATTTTTATCTATAAGAGAGAAAAGACTATTAAGATCGGATTTTTTCGAATTTTGATACTCACTTCTTTCTGTCCAAAACCTATCTAAGAACATTGCCAGACATATAAATTAGCTTTGTGTGAAATTGGCAAAAGATAGGCTCAGCCGTCTCGGAACCTATGAGGAAGGAACTCAGACACACACACACACACACACACACACACGAACACACAAAGTTATTTTTATATAAGAGTGTAGATGTAGATGTAGGTTCTAGGAGATGTCTATGTTATAGAAAGATTTGCCTCTAGTAAGAGAGTCGCATTACGTGTTTTTGCGACAGTATGGTAAAATAAAAACAAAATAACTCAGCAACAAGACAGAAAAGATGAGTTTTTAATAAAAAAAAATAAAACTGTCGTTTGGGTCACAAATGAACTTCAATGGTAAGATAACCGTCTAAAATTGCGAAAAATTAGTATACCACAGAGTATTTTCAGCTGCATTTAATTTTCTCATTACATAAAAAATTTGATGAGCTTGGAACTTATTACACCTGTTAGTTTTGTTCCTTTTAAACCAGGGAGAGAGAATAAGGAAGATTGCACTATAAAAGGGTTAATGGTTAAATAAAAAATAAAAAAAAATAAAAACGCACGTACAGTTCTCTCAGCGAATCATGTTTCTGAATTTTTGAGATAAGGATTGATTATTTGGATCATTTGGATTCTTCGAACAACTGTTCTCATCTTGTGTCTTATTTTCACAAGATTTAGGTCGATGTAACCTTCAACCTTCTTCAGGTATATCATGTGAAACTCAAGAATTTTTCCGTCAGACTACAGAATCTTTCTGTCTAACGGAACGGAGATGGCATGCTCTTGTAATTCACAACTGGCGGATGCACTGAGGATTTAACTTTCTATCTACAGAAGAGTGTAAATTTACAACGGAATACTAAGTACTTTATCCACTACGCCACAGATCCTTGCGGAGAAATTTAGTATAGATTATAGGAACGTATATTTAAACGAGAGCACTCTACTCGGTGGATTAAGTAAAGGCCACCTTTCGAAATTCCGTACGTACGGTAGAAAGATTCCTGTTTCGACAAGATACCCCTGAAGAACGTCAGAGGTTACATCGATCGAAACGTTGCGAAAATAACACTCCTGATGAGAACAGTAGTCCTAAAAGTCCAAACATACGCATTGAGGAGAAATTTTTATTTTAATTTGATAAGATAAGTCAAGAATTGCATGATTATACCACAGAGTGTTTTTAATTACGTTAAGTTTTTTTTTATCGCATAAAAATTTGATAACCTTTGGACGTATTGAACATGTATTTTTTTTTTTGTTCTTTTCCAACAAGATTTACAAGAGAAACAAAGGAAAACTGCGACATAAAAGGGTTAAAGATCTCAGAAAACAGTGGAGTTATAGTTTCAACAATGAGTTTACATCGTGATCCAAAATATTGGTCTGAACCGGATAAGTTTGATCCGGAACGGTGACTGTCAAATCAATGCTTTTTATGACAAAGAGTCGTGACATTTGAACCGATTTCAATTAACTAAACTGGTTCAACCTTACAATATTGTTTTAAATTATAAGCCTCAAACATAGGTGGTTTAAACGTTAATTTGAATTATATAGATATCCATCCCTGTTGTATCTATTAAAGAACCCAAGAGTATCTATTATTAATTTGTCTAGGCATGGGTATTCAGATTATCTATATATTAATACCTTAGTATCTTTAACGCACTACGTACGTGTGTCACGGTTTCCAGATTATAAATTATTCGACCGGGAGATCCTATTTATTAAAAAGGAGGAGAGAAGGTGATAACATACTACAAACATTGAATTACTATATAGATTCGCGTATGTAATGTTCGTAATATGTTATCACCTTTTATCCTCCTTTTTAGTAAATAGGATCTCCCGATCACCGAAGACGCAATTTAAAAACTAATGTCATTTTTGGGCCGTACATGGAAATATAATATACCTTATTGCTTTCCTGGTTAGGAATCAATGGTAGTATATGTTCTGTCTAAAGATGATATAATATCGTGGAATTTCCGTTCAAGCCTAGCGTCCATTCAATGGAAATATGTCATAGACATTGAAGGATATTGGAGAAAAACCAGATATATTCTTACACTACATTAGCCAGATTACTTAGAAAAGGTAATAACATTTAAAGTTTTAACAAAAGTGTTATAATAATATGGCAGGGTCTCCATTCACGCTAAACATCTACAGAATAGCCAATAGCAATATATTAGATATAAAAGATGCCGCTGTGGAATTTCCACAGGCCCTGCTGGTTTCGATTAAAACTTCAGCAATGATTAACAGATGTAATACTGATATGCTCTTTAATACAGAAATAAACGCAACTAAAAAATGAATATATAAACTGTTTTAATTTTTTGGTGATATCTAAAAACTAATAAATAAATGGATTTGAGCTGAAAAAGTAGGAGATTATGTAAAACTAATTTAGATTTCAAAAGAATTTTTTTTTTTAATTTCACTTTTTAAGTTCAATGCTTTTTTAGTAAAATAATTTTGTTTTTGATTTCAACAATTTATTCAGTTATTTACCATTTTTGCAATTTCAGATTCAACGAAGAAAATAAAACCATTTACGTATCTTCCTTTTGGTGATGGGCCACGAATTTGTCTTGGAAGGCGATTGGCTATGCTTGAATTGAAAATGGTTATTTCAGAAGTATTGAGAAAATTTCGTTTTTTACCTTCGGAAAAGTCTGGGGTAAGCAAACAAAATGAAAGGGTAAAGCGCTCTGTAATCTGGTTGAGCAATCATCTATGAAAAATGTCTGTCACGAGTAATGTAATACTGTTACGTTACCAGTAATGTAACGTTGTACCGTCTCTTAATTATGAATTGTATTCGGATGTGAACTCGTTCAACTTCAGACTTTATACTTTAAATGTTGAAAGCTTGCAATAAAGGTCAAGAAATATCGTACACTTTATTTAGAGAAAACGGCATTTCGGCATATTTCTCGGGACATTTAATTGTTGCATTACCTCCCTTGTTTTCTAGACGGTGATAACTGATTTGGCGTAGCTGAAGGAATTTATCACATTCTTAGACGAATTATTATTAGTAGTAGTATTAGTATAAGTAGTATTAGTAGTATTAGTAGTAGTAGTAGTAGTAGTAGTAGTAGTAGTAGTAGTAGTGTGACGTAAGAATGATTCTTTTCTGTAAAAAAAATGTTTATTTACTTTTTAGACTGTTTCACATTTTGTTTTACCGTTATTTCCTTGTTTTATCGTTATTTCCATGGCAAGTGGTCGTCTGAGCTCCAATCTCTGGTCTCCCTCGCCAATCTTTCACGAGAAACACCCGTCTAGCTGAAACCACTATCAATAATTTTCCCCACTCTTTATCTGTGCCTAAATCATAACGTAGAACAAAGCTTCTTTCTTAAACGTACACGTATGTGGAACTCTCTCCCGTTTGCCTGTTTCCCACCTGACTACAACTTGGATGTCTTCAAGTTCAACATAAACAAATTCCTGATAAACCGCTCCCTTAAGTAAGACACTTTATCAGATCTCCAATACTAACGACTACTACGATATTATCCCATTGATTACTGTACACAAAATAACTCTTATCCCCGAGTGGCTTCTAGGCCTTGATAAGTGGTGACTACCATGAAAAAAAACATTAAAAATAGTTTTTACAAGAAATAAATATTACACATTTATTAAATAAATATAAGAATTGTTCACATTGTTTCACTTGTCTGGTATATTCTATAAAAGTGAGAATGCGTGTGCGTGAGGACATTTCTCAACCTATATACTCAACAAAATTTTGATCCACAGACTTGAAATTTGGCATATACGGTATTCAGACATATAGAAAAAATTTTCATCCGTTTTCATCGGTAAAATAGGGGCTGCTAAGGTGTCAGTTTTATTTGTTTATCAATCGTTTCACGACTGCGCATGTGCGAATCGTTCACATGACAGGTTCCTTATGTAAAAAGTTTGAAAACTTTTTATAAAAACCATGGCAAGCTGGCCTAATGGTTATCGTACTTGACTCACTGTCTTTAGGTTTTGGGTTCTGTCTCACCTCGAGTATTTTTTAATACCTTGCAATGCCGTGTACATCTGCTAGTTTTCATATAAAATGTTAATAATAAATAATATTATAATATTGCATATTATTTATTATAACGCATAATATTTGTTGGAAGATATTTCGTCGGGAACACCAAATCGTCTATCACCGACTAGAAAACAGAGGAAGTAATGCAACAATGAAATGTCTCGAGAAGTATGCTGGAATGCCGAGAATACGTATTATTCCGTGTTGTGTCGGGGAAACACGAGGAAAAACGTCAATCTCTCAAAATGATTGTGGAAAAGGATGCAAGATATTTTACATAGAAGATGAAAAGAGAACAGGTTCTTCATCATATGTGGATACAATCACTCAGGTGCCGATGTTTAGTTCATCAATGAATGCAACTTGAAACAACAGTGTGAGAAAGTTATGGACTTTATCACGAGTGAGTTGCTCTTCTGAGAAAGAGATAGATAGAGACCGGTATGTAGGCAAATAAATAACTTCTTACATTGAACTACATAGTGCGCGACCGCCTCCACAATCACTGAAGTTCTTCGAAAGAATGGTCACAGTTTGCTTGAGATATCTGCCAAGAGAGAGAGAGAGAGAGAGAGAGAGAAAGAGAGAGAGAGCTTTTTTTCCGGTAGGCACGTCGGTTTTGCAAAATTCCGTTAACTAAAGGTTAAATACTAACCTCTCATTTGTCAATCATTTCCTAATACTGCACAAACAGAAAGGTCCGAAGTATAAAATCAACAGTATGTTCTTTGATAAGACAGGGGCGCGTTTGAAATTAATGGTTCTGTTTAGAACACAATTGAACAATGATACTTGACATTTGCATTTTAAACTTTAATACAAGCCATTGTCTAAAAATAATTTGATAAAATCAATTGTAGGTTCTCTACAGTGCAATGTAGACTACAGTGTATTATGCACTAAGTCAATGCACGTGAAGCTTCCTTGTGATGCATCGTTGTGGATCCTCGGCTAGAGCAAGCGATCGATCGATTTGATTGAAAAAATGATCGATTTCACTGATTTCGATGACAATAGAAATATCGTTAATCCTCATTCAATTCCGGGCAACGTTGGGTCTCCTTGTTAGTGATGTCATAGAAGGATTGTACATTTTCGTATTGAATATGCACACTACATACATACAATGCAGTCGTGTACTTAAAGCCAAAGTCTTCAATCGACCTTTGCGAAGGTTTTGTGCATATCTTAATCTGATCTTATTTTATAATCATGCATTGGCAGAAGTTCACTTGTTTTTGTGGGAAGTTGTGAGATTTCTTGAACTAGTTATCAAGCACTAGAGCAACTCTGTTGCGAACGAAAGGCAAGAGAGGTATTCGAGACGTGTTATGAGAAGCGGATTTGAAACGTGTTCAGAGAAATACAGGTGTTCGGGACTTATTCGGAGAAGCTGGGATATTCCAGAGGGGGGTCGGAAAAGCACTATGTTCAAGACTCGTGGGTGAGGCCACAGCACAGACGAGAAGTCACACGTAGCCGAAAAAGCAGGAAGGTATTTTGTTAAAAACTGAAATAGTGAGGAATTTCTTGCTTCCTCCTTTTTTTTCTGTTTCCTTGTGACGGAGTCTCCATGTTAAGTACAACGTTACATAATTATTCACATTCAAACATATTCTAATATAAGAAAATAAGAATACCCGCAACAAATGCTATCACACACCAAATATCACGACGCCGTTGGAAAATATGTTTACTTCATAATTAATGGACGATCTGAATAAATCAATTTCTGCTCCTCTCGGCGAAACCAACGAAGTTTTCTAGAATTTACCAAATTCCTAGTTTATAAATACATGGTATGGGTCAAAAAATGACTTATAAGGTTAGTATGCTGTAAGTCAAAGAATCCCAATCGCAGACATTACTCTTCCTCTTTTAGGGCGTAGAATGTTCGCAGCACTCTTACTCCAGAGAAAATCTTGTCTAATGCCCTTTCGGAAGGAGAAATTCTTCCCGTCAAAAACGACTACCAAATCGGCCATTGTAATCCTTTAAACATTTTCAAATAGGTTAACTGATTTCCTTTCTTTTTTTTGTCTCGCAGTTAATACTAAATCATACCAAATTATGTGCAAAAATTATACCAAAATACCGAATTATAGAAATGTTCCATGAACAACACCAAAAATCAATTGATAAAATTAATTCCTACGGCATTACAGGGCGCATAATTAATATGTCCAGAGTTTTCTTAACTAATCTGTGCGCGATTGCTGATGAGACAAGTCGGGGATATTGATTTTTATCGACCCTTTATATACGAGAATCGATTTTAACGTTCTGATTACTCGCAATACGTGCTCACTGTTTTTGCCTATTTTTATACTGCCAGCCGTATTTCGTATTACTCTTATGGCGCAGATAAATCGAGCGCGTATGTGTGTTAGAATTAGCCACAAAATTCAGGTGAAATGGAAGGAGAAGCGATCGATTTCTAACCTGAGATCTGCAACGCTCTAATCCAACAGAGAGAGAGAAGCGATTTTGTGACAAACGTCATATTTATCATTTATTGTTATGGTGTTATTACCTTTCACATCCAATATCGTCTGAAGTAAAACAAAATGCGCATGCGTATTGTTTCGTTTTATATAGTCTTAAATGAAAACCAAAATGGCGACTATTGAAGACCATAAAGAATACATTGGATAATAAAAGTCCTAATATCATAAAAACTACTTGACGGCTACAATTTTAAATGTGATATTCGTTCAAAACAGACCCGCATACCCATAAAA
>NC_136483.1:190236464-190251464 GCF_053919585.1 Euprymna scolopes
ATAAGGGAACGGTACATAAAAAATCCAATCATTTGAGGCCCCTAGGGCCACTCTGTGACTTTTAGTTTCAGAGGAGATAGAGTTTGAAAATATGGAGATAGACAACAAACATATAGAGTTTTATATATTAGATTATTATTAATGAAATATTTTTTCAAAAAACTAATCCTGATAACTTATAACTGACTAGTTCAAGGGACGTAACTCATTACATATTGATGACCTTATAATAAAGGGGGATAACTTATAACTGATTATTCCAAGTGAGACAATTCATTACACATACAGTTTTATAGAACGATCAAAATTTAATTTCTCATATCTTTCAATTTCAGTTATTTTTTCCTACAATTGCAAAAATTTGGAATAATCTTAAACCTTTCTCTGCATTTTGAAAAATGAGTTTATTGAGTTTTATAAAGAACTTGTTAGAAAGAAAAGAAACAAAAACTATCCTCCTGCATCTCTACAAAACCATCATTCACCCATGCATGGAGTATTGTTGCCACATTTGGGCTAGTGAATCTACCATTAGTTTCTCCCTCTTGGATAGGGTCCAAACAAGAGTCTTTAATCTAATAAACCCTTGTTTCATCGTCGCAATGTTGCATCCTTCTGCCTGTCACACAAGTATTTTAATGGAATGTGCTCTGATGAACTCCCCTCGACGTACATGTCATCAAAAAACCCGCTTAGGAACAAAATCACGCTCTTTCACTGTTGAAGTCCCTAAATGCCAGAAAGATTTCTACTCTAATAGTTTTCAACAGCTAAACTTTGGTATTCCCTTCCTGCTGCCTCCTTCCTTAACTCTACTTATATGCAGAAGTTTAAATGTAAAAAGCCTTCTACTCTAATAGCTTCTTTCTTCGGACGACAAGACTTTGGAATTCCCTCCCTGTTACCTGCTTCCCTGACTGTACTAACATGCATGAGTTTAAATAGAACGTGAATTGACATTTCGCTCATCTACTCTAAACATGGGCACAAAAACGTAAACCTTTACGTCTAATATAACTTGCTTGAGGTGAGCATAACTTTTAAAATGTACAAGCTACAAAGATTTAAAATTATCTTTGCAAAAAACATTGCAACAGTTTTGGGAGTTTCATGTGAATTAACATGCTGTATTCACAGCCAACATAGAATCAGTTTTATCGCATATGATAAGTTAAAAATATTTATAGCGATAAATCAAATTATTACATGAAACTATATCTAAAAAACATATTTTTCTAAAATTTTAATAATTACATGAAACCTTAACAACCACCAATAGCTATAGCTAGCGATATTTTACATGAGATCACTTCGTTCAAGTCCCTTGGCTTAACGTTCACAGGAAACATGAATTGGAATAGATACATCGAGATTATTGCTAAGGCTGCTGCAAAGAAGGTGGGCTCTTTCTATCGTGTTATAAAGTTATTTACGCCTGAAAGTATCATGTACCTCTACAAAGCCACCATTCACCCGTGTATGAAGTAATGCTGTCACATTAGAGCTGGTGCATCTGCTACTAGTCTCTCGCTCCTGGACAGGGTTCAAAAGAGAGTGGTCAACCTAATAGGTTCCGAACTGTCATCTAAACTTCAGCCCCTGTCCCACAGACGAAATGTTGCATCCGTCTGCCTGTTTTACAAGTATTTTAATGGTGGATGCTCTGACCAACTACAAGCCCTTATACCCCCTCGACAAAAATACCCCCGACAAATCCAACAAGCAGCGAAGTCCCACCCCTCTACAGTTGAGATCCCTAGATGTAAGAAAGCCTTTTACTCTAATAGCTTCTTCCCCAGAATTGCAGGGGTTTGGAATTTTCTTCCAGTTTCCGTCTTCCCCAACTGTACTGACATGCAAAAGTTCAAGTGTAATGTAAACAGACATCTTGCTGCTAAACTCCCTACATAGTAGCCCTGCAAATAAGGTCCCTGATAGTAGCCCCTACATCAAAGTGGCAATGTGCCTTGTTTGGGGTGAAAATGTAATAAAAATTAGAAAATATTTATTTCTGCGAAATAATCTTTTAGATAGTGTTTTATATTTGCTTTTTTTATCAATTTTTGCTAAAATTAAAAAGAAGAAAACGGTCGGAACTTTTTCTAACTCTCGACATTGTACATAAACCGCTTTTTTCCTTCCACAACTTACTCGTTTCTTCCCTACGCAGCTGTCGTATTTTCTGTTTTTAATCTTCTCGACTGACGAGAGCCTCGCGTGAGTAAGAGAATGTCACTGCCATCGAACAAAAAAATGAAATGGTTTTCTATGTTGCCACCACGAACTCTGATAGTTCCTAAATTTTTCTTATTATTTTTGTATCAGTTTTCGTATCGGACGGGTTTCAGGCTTCTTTACAGAGGGGAAATGCCAATCGTGGGCGCTTATTGCTGTAGCTTTCCACACCGGTATTACAAGGGTCTAAACTAATGTGAGGGGCGTACTCACTTTTGTGATACACTGTATATTAACATATACACACATGCAGTGGAGGCAGATTCGAGATAATGCCCATCTTCCAAACTGACAACTACTTCTACTTGCTAACACAAGAAAAAAATTTCATAGCAAAGTTTAACCCCGCCTTAAACATCTCTCCATAATTATACACATAAATAGGCAAAACACAAAATACACTTACACGCATGCATGCTTGGGTAGGTATGCACCCTCACACACGAAACAACAAAAAAGCACAATAAGGCACAGGCACAATTTCGCGGGTGCGCGCGCCCATACCCAGTACAGTACCATTTCTCTTAACTAAACAAACAACTAGAAATTAAACGTATGTATGTGTATGTGCGCGCGTGTGTGCGTGTGTATATGTGTGTGCGTGGATGTGCACATATGATTGTGTATGCGTGTGTGTATAATTATATATCATCTGTTATCTATGCTACATCTTGTTTGTATGTATACGTGCACTTATGTTTGGGTGACCGAATCCATGTATGCATATGTGCTTGGATTGGAAAGGAAACTTCAACCAATATATACATAAGGTGGAATGTATGAATATGTATGTGTGTGTGGGATTGTGAGTGCATGTGCCCATATATATATATGGGTGGATGAGTGTATACACATCCGTATGTATGTGTGTGTATGTATATATATATATATACATATGTATGCGCATGTATGAGTGGGTAAATGTGTTCGTGTGGATATGGATATACGCGTATGTGTGAGCCCCTGCATATGTCTGTGTGTGTGCATGTGTGTGTGTATGTGTGTGTGCCTACATAGTATGTGGATGTTTGTGAGTGTATGTGCACATACATATATGTGTGTACATATATGTGTGTATGTGCGTGTATGTGTGTATATATATCTTCTACCTATTCTCCATCTTACTTGTGTGTGTGTGTGGGTGCGTGTACGTATGTCTGAATGATTAAGCGCATATATACATGCGTGTTTTGGTTGAAAAAAAAAAGTATATATATATATATATATATATATATAATATAAAAAAATAAAAAGATAAAAATAATTGTTAGCGGTGGATGTATGCGATTACGTGTGTGAGTGTGTAGGTGGGTATGTATATGTGTATATATGTATGCTCCTACATATATTTCTATGTATGTACGTGTGTGTATGTGTGTGTGCCTGCGTACGTGTGCGTGTGCATAGGTACATGTACATGAATGTATATGTATGCGTATGTGATTGTGTGTGAGTGTATGCTATACATGGGGAAGAAAGTCTTTAAAAAGAACCCTAAAAAAGCCATAAAAACCTTCACCATATGGACTAAAAAACACTCTTTGAAACTAACTTTGACCGGACACTGTGAACATTTACAGTTGGAGACAGAATGTCTGAACACTGAACACACGCATCGCATCACTCTGAAAAACATATTTAATATCAGCGGAGGCAATTCTACAAACTCCCATTTTAAAGAAAAACTTTTTACGAAAATATCTGAAGAGAGCACACCCTAAGCTCGAAACGCGTTATAAAAATATTTTAAAATAAAAATATGATGAAAACCTTTAAAAAAACCACAATTGTTGATGGCTACACTCTTTTAAATATACATTTTTTCTCTCGTTGGAACTACACAACCATCACTTTAAATATATATATATATATATATATATATATATATATATATATATATATATATATTGTTGTGTCTGCAAAAATAATTAACAAGAACACGGAAAGTAAAGGTATAACAATAATATATTAGAAAGAAAAGTTATATACATATTTACATGTATTCAGATATACTTTAGTTTGAGATATTCCGGCAGGTGGCGTGTTGCATGTCTTACTGGGAGCAACATAGGTGTCTTGCCTATTTGACGGTCGTTGCTGAACTCTCCCGGTATTGGTTATTGATACCTGTATATATCTCACTCACACACCTATGTTAATTAGTGGGCGTCTCCACAACATATATATATATATATATAGGTCAACTTCGTATCCTCGAATCTTTAATTATTTCAAAAAATACTCCCACACTAAACAATAGACTGGAATTGAGCTCCGCTTTTATAATATAAGTTTAAAACATAAGAAAAACAATAATTAATATAAAAAAAAACCTTGCTTGAATAGTCATCTCCCTTGATTCACAAACGCAACAAGTATTTCAAACATCAACTGATTTATTTTAACGTTCTCCTAACGTCATTTTTTGTTCTATATTTCGCGGTATCACGTGGCAAACTCTCTGCGGCTACTTTTCCAATTTTTCCAATTTTGAACACTCTTCCGCTGTCTTCTCTTGAAAAAGGACTAATAAGTCTGAAATATATTGAGATTTATAACACCATTGAATGCAACAGAAAAAAAAATTACTGTTGTTTAGAGTTAAAATTTGTGTGAAAAAGAAAAAACAAACAACAAAAAAAAAGAAATGTATTTCTTTTGTTTGCATTTAATTTTACTCTATAAAAAAAAAAATCTCGCATTGTTCTTGGCTTTTAATTTTACCTTATAATTTTCTTCAACAATGCTTCAAGCAAACTACAACCTACTTATATCCCTCAGTCTCAGCCAGACAGAGTTTGCACTCATGAAGAGCATCTTCAAAACTACGGAAAAATGCGCTAGAGTCAACTGCCAAATCTACTTTTTGAAAAAATGCCGTAAAAACAAAATTATTCCTAACACAATCAGGAACATAAATCTGCCAACATGTTTCCGTTTTCTACACACTTCACGACAATTTATATATGACTATTGCTTCAAAATAATCATTAAGCAACACCACCGGACTCTACATGGACATATTAATTCAGTCAAGAACCTCCGGAATTCCCTCACTTCATCTACCCCTAACGGTCATTCGCTAAACAACATCCAATCTCTGATCGACCGCGCATACCATTCCAGCTTCAACAATGAACAGAAACGTCTCATACGCAAATTTACTTGGCTTAAACAGAAAACTAATAAACCGGTCTACAACAGACACATACATAATTCACAGGATTCTTCCACCGACAAGTCCCTTAAAGATCATCTTCTCGTAACTGACCTCACTAACTCTCTTTCCACAACTGAAACGGATCTCCTTTCACTTGGCCCTAAGTTTATCACCACAATGAAACTGACGCATAAAGCTAAACTCAACATAGAAATGCAGTTCTGCAGAACTGCTTACCACCTTAAATGGCTGCACGCTTTTGCCCCGCACGATAACAAGGACACCCCCCTCAACCTCTCAGGTAATCACAACACCTCTTTTCCTGTTTTTCAGCTTGATCACCCTTTATACCCACCTCCTAATAATATTCCACTAGATCTAAAACTTTCAAGGTTAAAGCATAAAATCCTCAGAATAATTGAACGCGAACAACACCATATTACCCCCAATCTTACCAGGAACCAATACCTCACCCTTAAATCCCTTAAAGACAAAGATTTAGTTTACTTACCCTCTGATAAGGGCAGAGAATTTTGCGTTATATCACAGGAATCTTATAACAACCTTGCTATAGAGCATCTTTCCAATACCGACCTTTACACCCCAGCACATAATATCACTGCTGCTCGTATTGAGAACAACATTAACAAGACATGGTCTCAAATTTGTTTTAAAAGAAATCTCCCAAAACAACACAGACTAAATTTTATTACTAAATACAGCAAATTACCTACCTTTTATCACCTTATTAAAACCCACAAAAATAGGACACAAAAACAGATCAGACCCATTGTTTCAAGCGTTAACGGTCCCCTTTATAAAATCTCTTGGTTAATATCCCGCCTACTTAAACCTCTACTCTCTACCTTCCCAGCCCATGTTAGTAGTTCCAACCAAGTAATTAACAGACTCAACGATCTACCACACCATCTACTCAAACTATACAGATACCCATTTAGCCTAGACGTCGTTTCTTTATACACCTCCATTCCTGCACATCCAGCCATCAATCTCACGGCAGACATTATAGCATCTAAAAACCCACAATGCTTCGGAATTACTCCAGGAGATCTCTTACAACTCCTCCGTATTATAGTAGACAACACTTACTTTACTTTCCTACAAAACACGTTCAAACAAGTATTTGGACTACCCATGGGCTCCAGTCTATCCGGTATTCTTGCCATTGCTTATATGGACAAACTCGAAAGACACACCCTTAGTACCTGCTACTCATATCTCCTTTTTACTAGATATATCGATGACATTTTAATTATCACATACTCCCGCGAAGAAGCTATTAACATTTTCCACAAATTCAATAACGCCGACCCAAACTTAAAATTTACTATAGAACACCCAGACTCTTCTGAATCTCTTTCTCTACTTGATTTTAAAATACAAATAAAAAAAAATGGTGCCATATGCACTGAATTCTACAGAAAACCCGCCAGCAAACGCCTCTTCGTACATTTCAAATCTGCGCTACCTCTCAAGGACAAACTAAACTACGCACATGCCGAAATCTCACGCATACAAGACAAATGCACTAACATCTCCGACAAACATACACACACTAACAATTTCCTACAGACCCTCTCACTAAACGGCTACCCTAATACGATCCTATCCTCACTTAAAAAGAAAAAACGCAACACCCGACCCTTCTCTAACAATTGTTTTCTAAAACTACCCTTCCTCAGTGACAAAATCTCATCTTCAATCCGAAAAGCCATCCGCAGCGAGGGACTCAACATTCAACTCATCCACACTGGATCTACTTTAAGACAACAGCTCAACCGAAAACATCCATCGCATACACCTTCCCCTTGTTCACTCTCTAATTGCCCAATATCACACACAGGTTTATGCTTTAAGAACCACGTTGTTTACGACCTACAATGCGCTAAATGCAGTGCATCTTACATCGGAAGCACTACCAGATTGCTTCATCACCGCATTAAAGAGCACTTAAACACTACTGCTTCGTCGTTCTATAAACATATTCGCACTTGCATTAATTCAGAACCAGATTTTCACATCAACATCCTTGCTTCTTCAAGAAACGTAGGTCAACTTCGTATCCTCGAATCTTTAATTATTTCAAAAAATACTCCCACACTAAACAATAGACTGGAATTGAGCTCCGCTTTTATAATATAAGTTTAAAACATAAGAAAAACAATAATTAATATAAAAAAAAACCTTGCTTGAATAGTCATCTCCCTTGATTCACAAACGCAACAAGTATTTCAAACATCAACTGATTTATTTTAACGTTCTCCTAACGTCATTTTTTGTTCTATATTTCGCGGTATCACGTGGCAAACTCTCTGCGGCTACTTTTCCAATTTTTCCAATTTTGAACACTCTTCCGCTGTCTTCTCTTGAAAAAGGACTAATAAGTCTGAAATATATTGAGATTTATAACATCATTGAATGCAACAGAAAAAAAAAAAATTACTGTTGTTTAGAGTTAAAATTTGTGTGAAAAAGAAAAAACAAACAACAAAAAAAAAGAAATTTATTTCTTTTGTTTGCATTTAATTTTACTCTATAAAAAAAAAAAAATCTCGCATTGTTCTTGGCTTTTAATTTTACCTTATAATTTTCTTCAACAATGCTTCAAGCAAACTACAACCTACTTATATATATATATATATATATATATATATATATATATATATATATATATATATATATTAGTGGCCTTGCTAGCCCAAAGGCAAGTCAACCAAGCAAAAAAAAAAAAACTAAACAAAATTCATGCTAAATCAGCAAAACTGAACCTGGTCTGACAGGACACTTTATATTCAAATGTAAGCATATTTGGGCATATTTTATTGGTTTGAAAATATAAATCCTTTTTTACCAATTTATATATATATATAGTAAAAATTACGATCTCTATTTAGCTCGCATATTCTCGCATATTCTTCATTGGCGCCTATATTCTTTCATCAATTTGTCAAAAATCACTTATTCTAGATCAAAGTCAATAACTTTTGTGTTTTTTTATATAAACTAGACTTTTGCATATATATATATATATATATATATATATATATATATATATATATACATACATATATATATATATATATATATATATATATATATATATATACAAATATATTTACAAAACTTTTGAAGATTTAAAACAAAAATATATATTTACAAAACATTTTTTTAAGTAAATAACAAAACGAACGTATTTAAAAAAAAAAAAAAAAAAAAAAAAAGATACAATGCCTCTCCGTGGGACGGAATTAGACACCAGGGTCGTTTTTTAATGCGGAGAAAAGGAACAAAAATAAAAATTATCTCAGTCGTGAAGGATTTTTACTCCACTGACAGAGAACAAGCAATTGAAGTGTAGCATCTGAAGAACAGATACTGCACTTTGACCCTAAAGGACATTTTGTTTTAAGTAAGTAACAAAGCGAAGGTATTTAAATAAAAGATATTTAAATAAATGTGTTTCAGTTTGTTTCACGGATTTTTGCGACCAAGATTGATTTTTATGTACAGCACAGCGTTTTTATTTTTTTTTTATTTTTTATTTTTATTTTTTTTTTTACAATTCAATTTAATCATTCTTTAAAACATCAACTTTAGCGGCAATTAATATATTTTTAAATATTAAATTTTTATTTAATCTCATGCTACCTTCACGTGATCAATTTATTAAATGACAAAAAAAAATCCCAAAAAAATACATTTAAATAAATGGACGTCTTTTCGAGTGCGTTTTTAAATAAAAAGAATTAGCCATATTAATTACAAAACATTAAAAATCGACTACTTACTTTAAAAAAATGCTTTGTAAATATATATTTTTGTTTTAAATGTTCCAAAGTTTTGTAAATATATTTTTAAAAAATCTCGCTTGCGAATATTCGCTTATGTCTACTATTTGACGCGTTTACAAACAACCAACGCCATGTGGTTGTGCCAATGTCAAGGTCGAATCACCGGTGTCAATTGAAATGTGCGCCGGTTGTCACTAGTCGTCGTCTGCTACAGGGTATCTATTCTTTACTTGATCCGATATTTTTATGTGTTTCATTCCTAATTTTATTATTTATTCCAAACCAGGATATTACCCATGTCTCCATCTATATTTTGTTTTTTCTCCCCTGCTTTTTTTCGGCCTGTTTTATTAATCTCCGTGATAATAAATTATATGTTTTAGGTAATATTCTGTTTACCCAGCGAGTTGATTTCTTTTATTAATCACACTACACAAGGCATATTGCCAGTGACACGTAAGAGACTAGTGTGAATTAGTGATTAGTCTCTCTTTTAATTACCTCTATTTTAATTAACTTATTTATGGGTTATAATTTGGGTATGTGGCAGTTAAACCAGCTGACAACATTCACTAGTTATTTATTGACTCCAACCAAGAGATCTTTTCAAGATCCTCGTTGTCTCCTTTACTGCAATTGTCTGCATCTCTCTTGCACTTGGTTCACTAGACATTTTCTTTATAAACATTGTGGCACCTATAACCACTGGGCTGATTTATATCTTTTCTAAAATTCCAGTTTTTAAAATTTGAGTTTTTAAAATTTCAATTTTTAAGATTTCAGTTATTAAAATTCGAGTTTTTAATATTTCAATTTGTAAGATTTCAGTTTTTAAGATTTCAGTTTTTGAAATTCCAGTTTTTAACATTTCAGTTTTTCAGATTTAATTTTTAAAGATTTCAGTTTTAAGATTTCAGTTTTAAAGATTTCAGTTTTTAAGATTTCAATTTTTAAGATTTCAGTTTTTAAGATTTCAGTTTTTGAGATTCCAGTTTTTAAAATTCCAGTTTTTAAGATTTCAGTTTTTAAGATTTCAGTTTTTAAAATTCCAGTTTAAGATTTCAGTTTTTAAGATTTCAGGTTTTAAGATTTCAGTTTTTAAGATTCCAGTTTTTAAGATTTCAGTTTATAAGATTTCAGTTTTTAAAATATCAATTTTTAAGATTTCAGTTTTTTAAGATTTCAGTTTTTAAGATTTCATTTTTTAATTTTATAATTTTGAAGATTTAATTTTTTAATTTTTCAATTTTTAAGATTTAAGTTTTAAGATTTCAGTTTTTAAAATTCCAGTTTTTAAGATTTCAATTTTTAATGCTTCAGTTTTTAAGATTTCAGATTTTAAAATTTCAGTTTTTAAGATTTCAGTTTTTAAGATTTCAGGTTTTAAGATTTCAGTTTGTAAGATTTCAGTTTTTAAGATTTCAGATTTTAAAATTTCAGTTTTTAAGATTTCAGTTTTTAAGATTTCAGGTTTTAAGATTTCAGTTTTTAAGATTTCAGTTTTTAAGATTCCAGTTATTAAAATTCCAGTTTTTAAGATTTCAGTTTATGGATTTCTCCTGGTCATAGTGGGGGGCTTCCCTCTTAAGCCACTCTGAAGAACCTTCTTTTCTATGTATTCCTGAGAGAGTTCCTGAGAATGTTTGACCAGTTGCATGTTGGTATGGTCGGAGAAGCATGGGAGAGGGAGGAAATTCCAAAGGCGAGCTGTTCGAGGAAAGAAAGTATTAAAGTAGAGTGAAAGTCAAGAGGACACTGTATCGAAACAAACTGGATAAGAAAGAAGGTGGATATACAGTCCATGCACTTTTTGGTGTTCGTTTGAATCGCATTGCGATGTAAAAGTCTGACGTCCCACTACCACGAAAAAACTGAAAAGGAAAGAAGTGGAAAGAGTTAACCGAATGAACAAAGAAAGGAAAAGGATAGGTTATATCAGCTCCGTAACTTTCCTATGCACGTTTGTCTGGCATATTAATTTCTAATCTCCCACGTATGTACAGACTTTGATTGCCAGAGAGTTAGTTGCAGAGATACTATGTAGGGATTTGAGCAGCAAGATGTCTGTTTGCATTACACTTAAACTCCTGCATGTCAGTACAGTTGAGGGAGCAGGAAACCGGAAGAGAATTCCAAAGTCTAGCAGATCTAGGGAAGAAATTATTAGAGTAGAAATCTTTTTTACATCTAGGGATTTCTGCTGTACAGGGGTGGGACTTTGCTGCTTGTCGGGTTTGTCGGGGGTATTTATGTCGAGAGGGTACAAGTTCTTGTAGTTCGTCTGAGCATTCACCATTAAAATACTTGTAGAACAAGCAGAGGGATGCAACATTTCGTCAATGAGACAGAGGTTGAAACTTAGATGATAGTTCAGGACCTATTAGGTTGACTACTCTCTTTTGAACCCTATCCAGGAGCAGATGCACCAGCCTAAATGTAACAACAATACCTCATGCATGGGCGAAGGATGGCCTTATAAAGGTACAGGATACTTTCAGGCGTAAGTGACTTTCTAGCATGGTAGTGAGAGCCCACCT
Source organism: Euprymna scolopes (assembly GCF_053919585.1). Taxonomy (NCBI): domain Eukaryota; kingdom Metazoa; phylum Mollusca; class Cephalopoda; order Sepiida; family Sepiolidae; genus Euprymna; species Euprymna scolopes. The sequence continues at coordinate 190,248,209 of NC_136483.1, forward strand.
TCTTTGCAGCAGCCTTGGCAATGTATCTGTTCCAACTCATATTCTCTGTGAAGGTTGTGGGGGATTTTGAATGAAGTATTTTCAGGTAATGTATATTTAGCCATAACTATTGGTGGTTGAGAAGGTTTCTTGTAATTATTAACGGAAACGAACTTAGTCTTTGGGGTGGGGGGGGGCGAACAGAAAATTTGACCAAATACATTTTCAGAGTTAAAGATATTTTTATATGAAATATTAGGATATTAATTAAAAGCCTTAATAAGAGCGAAGTATGAAGGTAGAAGAAATGGAAGGTGGAAAGTTTGTTTGGCAGTCAAGAAAGGGAAAAGGTCGTAAATTCGTTATGAGTAGATAATTTTTATTATATATATATATATATATATATATATATATATATGTGTGTGTGTGTGTGTGTGTGTGTGTGTGTGTGTGTGTGTTGAATTGGAAGCCATATTTGATTTCAGAAGTGTTTATGATGGGTAGCTAATCTGTACAAGTCAACAAGATGAAACTAAAATTCCGGTATGTAGCTGATCTGTAAAAGCCTTGGAATTTAAAAATTCGCAGGCAAAGACCAAAAATCTTCCTCGTGTGGACATGAAAGATTATGTGCAGGAATTCTAAAATATCCAATAATTTTATAGAGCAATTTTGGTTTCTGAACGTGGACCTATTTAGTTGCTCAGTTCCTATCGCCACTCTCTATAAGTAGAACCTTTATTTTATCAAAAATATTGCCACAATATATATATATATATATATATATATATATATATATGTGTGTGTGTGTGTGTGTGTGTGTGTGTGTGTGTGTGTGTGTGTGTGTGTGTGTGTGTGCGTGTGTGTGTGTGTGTGTTTATGTATTTGATTTCCACTATTGAGTTCGAGTATATTTATTCCTGTTAAATGCTGAACAATTATACAACACATATTTACCCTCTAACCACGAGGGCTGGATGTGAAATAATAAGTCTTCATTAATACTCTCTCGAGTTTTACTGAGAATTTTTATGCCACTAAAAACCAGCTGATGTTTGACGAATAAATATCAAGGCCAGATAAGAAATTATCTCTTAATAAAATGCAATACATGAAACCGTTTTCCTTACACAAGAAAACGCCGCAATTAATTTAATAAAATAAAGAAAAAAACTGTTCTACATTCATGTTCACAAACTTGTATTGTTTGTTTTTAATTTTTAGTTTTGAGCTTGAACTGAACGTTTATTCTAAAAGCCATATATTCAACATATTCATAAGTCCCAGGTTCGTTGGGCTGGACATGTTGCGTGTATGTCAGATGAGCACTTCCCAGCAGCTTCTGTATAGTAAACTTTCGAGTCGAAAAATTCGTGTAAGATGCCAGAAGAAATGCTTCAAAAACAATCTAAAGGTGTCCCTCAAAGCCTTAAGTATGTGTACCGAATCGTGGGAGTTGCTAGCAAAGAACAAATGTGAGTGATGTGGTTCGACAGAGGCTCCAAGGAAGTCAAGGACAGCAAGCACCTTAAGGATAGCTATTGTTCCACCTGTGGACGATAGTTTCAAGCCCACATTGACCTGACAGGTCGTCTGCGAATTCACTAAACCCAATCAACTATAAACCAGTGATGTTTCTGGTCTTTATCAACAACGATGGACGATCACCACCACCACCACCACCACCACCACCACCACCACCACCACCACCACAACCACCACCACCATCACCACCATCATCATCATCATCATCATCATCATCATCATTTAAAAATATTACCTTTTTCTATATTAATAAACTTACAATTTCCGCGTGTGCGCAATTCTCGTGTCAATGTTACTTAGATAGTTAAACATTACATTTTTTTGTTTGTTTACTGCTAACAGATATACCCGACGTTGTCTGGGCCAACTATGTAACATATTTCTATTAAAATTTCTATTTCCCTACCTCTAGGTATCCGTCTGTCTATCTTTCCGTTTCTCCCCTTCCTCCCCTCATTCCCATTTCACTCCTGTTCAGCCTATCCCGTTCTCTGGACATACACACAAACACAGACAACTCTTTTTTTATAAATTTCTTAAGGAATGAGTTGACATAGAAGAAGAAACTTCTTGAAATCAGAGATTCTTTCTTTTATTTAGTAGTTTAAATGGCTGAAAAATCACCTTCCCTGACGAAATGTGTTCAGAGTGAGAAAATTAATACTTTTTCTAAATTGTAAATACTATTTATCCGGGCAACACAAATAAAGAAAATACTAACTTCATTGATGTTTTTTCTTTCGTTTTACTTTTAAATGAATATACACGCACATACGAGAAGTATCTTTTATACAATAGATTAATCGAATATGGATTGAAATAAAATATGCAATAGTGTAAAATACAATGAAATCTTTAAAAATTCTATGATAACATTAAAAGTCCTCACGTAATAAACCATTGAATGTTTGAACGTTTCTTAGCCATTTATATCTAACGGTTTTATAGAGATTAAAACAACATTACCAAAACAAAATTATAGTTTATAACAATTTGTTTTAATCAAACAAAAATTCCATGAGCCCGGTTTCAGTCCATCTGTTGAACACAATATAATGGGGTTTCTTTCCAATGATTATGACATGATTGTTTTCAAGTCTGATGTAAATAAATTCTTGTTGAGCCATTCTAAAATATACAGTGTATCACAAAAGTGAGTACGCCCCTCACATTAGTTTAGACCCTTGTAATACCGGTGTGGAAAGCTACAGCAATAAGCGCCCACGATTGGCATTTCCCCTCTGTAAAGAAGCCTGAAACCCGTCCGATACGAAAACTGATACAAAAATAATAAGAAAAATTTAGGAACTATCAGAGTTCGTGGTGGCAACATAGAAAACCATTTCAATTTTTTGTTCTATGGCAGTGACATTCTCTTACTCACGCGAGGCTCTCGTCAGTCGAGAAGATTAAAAACAGAAAATACGACAGCTGCGTAGGGAAGAAACGAGTAAGTTGTGGAAGGAAAAAAGCGGTTTATGTAGAATGTCGAGAGTTAGAAAAAGTTCCGACCTTTTTCTTCTTTGTAATTTTAGAAAAATTGATAAAAAAAAGCAAATATAAAACACTATCTAAAAAATTATTTCGCAGAAATAAATATTTTTTAATTTTTATTACATTTTCAACCCAAACAAAGCACATTGCCACTTTGATGTAGAGGGCTACTATTAGGGACATAAGTTGCAGGAATACTATGTAGGGAGTTTAGCAGCAAGATGTCTGTTTACATTAC
>NC_136483.1:190256464-190311464 GCF_053919585.1 Euprymna scolopes
ACATTCACAAAATCCATTTTTGCCATTAATAAGTTTGGCTAAAATGTATTTAGTTATTTATTTAATTATAATTATTAAAATGTTTTGTAAATATATTTTTCTTTTAAATCTTCAAAAGTTTTGTAAATATATTTTTTAAAAATCTTGCTTGCGAATATTCGCTTATGTCTGTTATTTGACGCGAAATCAGGTTTATTTTATTTTATTTCTTTAAAATTAAAAAATTTAAACAGCCAAAGCTATGTGCTTGTGCCAATGTCAAGGTCGAATCACCAGTGTCAATGTAAATGTACGCCGGTTGTCCCCAGTCGTCGTTGTCATCGTCTGCTACAAGGTATCTATTCTTTACTTGGTCCAAAATATCAATATGTTTAACTTTGTTTAGCAATTTTATCTATTCCCCAGGTTTTAATCGTTGCATTATTTATCAGCTCTCCGAATTAGAATTTCTAATCAAATTCCCCTTTTATCATTATCCATTGTCAGTTTATCTTTCAAACACACACACACACACACACACACACACACACACACACACATATATATATATATATATATATATATATATATATATATATATATATATATATATATATATATATATATGTATGTATGTATGTATGTAAATGAAATAATAAAAATAAAAATTATCTTTGTATTAGAAACTGTGGAGATAATAGAATGTTTGATATACTAGATAGAGCAATTAAAAAACAAAAAATATTAATTTTCTTATATATATATATATATATATATATATATATATATATATATATATATATATATATATATATATATGGAGATGATCATGTTAAGCATTGCTCTACAAGCCAGAAAGACATGTTTATATATATATATATATATATATATATATATGCAAATGTCTAGTATACATATATATATATATATATATATATATATATTTATATCTTAGACTTTTTCATGTAAAAACAAACACAAAAGTTATTGACTTTGATCTAGAATAAGTGTTTTCTGACAAATTGATTAAAGAATATAGTCGCTATCTTTATAAACAATGAAAAATATGCGAGCTAAATAGAGATCATAATTTTAACTATATATATATATATATATACATATACATATATATATATATATATATATATATATATATATATATATATATATATATATATATATATATATATATATATATATATATATATATATTCCAGCACGCTTGACTCATTGACTTACTGGTCTCCATCATGTCGTTCTTTTAATACCTCATTGTAATACAGCTTCCTATCCTAGTAGATTTTTGCCAAGGCTGCGTATTAGCCAATCGCAAATGTGATAACCATATATGCCAGCGCAATTGGATTAGACCGCTCATGTGTGACAGATTTGAGGGTACCGGTTTGACAGTTTGTATGGCTACTGTATTCTGACTGACAGCACAGGTGCCTTAATTCTTTACTAGTGCTTAGTACTATGGACATTTTTTTAATTGTGTGTGAGCAGTGATTTACTATATAAACTATAAATAAACGAGATTATAAGAATTACTCCAAATCTTCCGGGTGTATTAATGTAGGGTTTAAAATCCGGTTTTAAACAACCAAAAAAATTGCGGCCGCACCTGATAGTACGATGGGCGTTCCAAAAGTAATGTTTCCTATATTTAATTCCGCCCAAATGTATCAGAGAGAATTGCAAATTGCATTGATATTATGACTGAACTTATGCATCCATGGCCTAAAAGCTTCATCTCTCTGTTGCAGATAATGACGATGTAAGACTCTAAGAAAGCAACTCCTGCGTTCTAAACAGAGGTGCGTCATTTAATTCCGCCATGCAAAATAATTGAACAATATTCACCGACGTCTGTTGAACGTTTACGAAGTTGATATAGTAGATATCAGCACAGTTAGGAGGAGGGTTCCTCGATTTCACAGTGACGGCAGAGATGTGAGTGACAAAGCGCGCTCCACACACTCATACACAGCCACCACTCCATAGCTGGCAAAAGTACATTGAGAATGATGGATACTATGTAAAAAAAAATTAATTCAGGAAGGCAAAATCGCTTGTTTTAATTGTATCCCTCTCGTTTTCGTAATTCTTCAACTTTTTTGGCTAAAAATAGGATGGATTATTATCTGTTGGTAGGTCTCGTAACGTAACGTGAAATCTTGTTACTCATATGCAAATAAAATGGGTTTTTTTTCAGAGAAGGAAAGTGATTTTTTCGGAGTTGTGAGGTTGGAATGCAGCACATGTATATAAAGTACTGAAATTTAATGATTTTAAACCAGAAAAATAAAAACCCACAAGCTAATTTGGCGAAACAAAAAAAAAAAAAACGGCGAACAAGTGAAGTTATGCTGTGAAAGGTCCTGGTCACAGGCCACCAAATGTGACCTTTCCCGGTCACCACCAACCAGTGGTGAACTCTCAGCGATCTCTAACAGGATCCGCTTGTCACATATGCGTCGTGCTCGTCTTTATAGGGAATCCTTCGTAAGATCTCTCGGCGCAGCAGGACTCGTTGATCGGGTTGGTCCGTGTCGATTTCACATTCAGATTGACATGCCGCTGTCACGCTGGAAGGGAATAGATTTTTATGCACGCAAAAGAAAGACAGACTCAGATATTTCTATTCTACTGGGTTAAGCCAAATTAAATTATACAAAATATGATATACACTTTTTCATTTTTATCAAACACTCCCAATTGGATTTAATTACTTTCGATGTTGGCGGTAGCGATGGACAGGAAGAGATTAGGATTAGATTCGCTCAAAACTCAGCTCCAACTGCCTGATTTGGGCGCAGGGATTCTCTTATGTACAGAGGTATAGGAGTAGGATAGGTTGCTCTCACGGCCAATCGCCTGTAAATACGTCATCCGAATATGCAAACGCTCGCAGATTCGGTTCTCACGATCAGGAGAGATTAACCCCATGAACCCTCCTCTGGCCTCAGAAACAAAATTATATTTCGTTATGTTCTCAAAACGACATCAAATCGTCACTTTCACCAAACAATCAGATTTATATGAGAGTCTTACAAGAAAATAATAAAATTCATAACTTAACTCTTCCTTTCAGCAGGGTCGGCCGCCGCTACCCGGGCATACAATAATGCCTAACAAATAACACAAGCAGAGTTCCAAATGAGGAGGTCTGCTGTTCCTTGTTACAATCACATCACAATGCAGTCAAATACCGAGATTGCTTAATGGAGAAGATAATGTGGTCACGTGCCTTAATAAACTGAAGCGAGGTGCGGAGCTACAAATGATTGATGGCGTAGCAACATTGATCTCTATGTATTTGTGTAATATTCAGAGGATATGTATTTTGTGTACATGTGTCTTGTAATTGTTAGATTTTATGAGAGTATAAATACGTTCGTATATACATGTAATAGTCATCTATATGACGTGTTTATATACATGTGTTCGTCAATGACCGTCTAACGTTGTGATCGTCTAATCTAGAGTTCGTTGTGTGCTTATGTACATTTAATTGCAGTTTGTGACGGGACAAGAACATACATATATACCTTTCCAACACGAAGGACGAATAAAACTTATTTAGGGTTTCAACATCTGGCCAATCAGGAACATATCTGGTTTATCTTTGGTTTTGCTTGACAGAAAGCTGCAATGGAAATTCTTCCCGAGAAATGACAGAGCCCCGGGTTTATTTTCGGCAACATTTTAGTCAAGAGTGTTTTTCTATTTCGGAAAGTTGCAACGCTGATTCTGACTATCGTAATTTTTTACTTCCTCTGTTTGGCGCCATCACGATTTGAAGACTGTCTCTGTCTCTGTCTCTGTCTCTGTCTCTGTCTCTCTCTCTCTCTCTTTTCTCTCTCTCTCTCTCTCTCTCTCTCTCTCTCTCGACTCGGACTGACTCAACTACTTTCCACGTATCTCAAAAAGACCATCTCCCCTTCTAAATGACGACATTTGTATACGTTACTACGCTAATCACCTGATGTTTTTACATGCCATTATTCTAAATTGTCTACTAAATTGTTGATAACATTTTTAAGTTTAATTCCTAAATTAATGTAAATAAGTATTTATTCTAAATATTTTGATTATTCTAAAACATGTTTAAGCTGAAAAAACTTTTTGGCTTGAACAATCATGATAATCGTCGATCAGCATGCCTTTCGGCATTGCCCGGCCAATATCAAACATTTGGAGATGAACGTGCTAGCGATCTATCTAGAAATGTAAGAGGGGGGGGGCAGACCGATGCCGAGAATATTGCAAGGAGATTAAAGACAGCAGTTTTGTAGGTTGTTTTCGATGCCTATAACAAGCCCAGAAGAGTTATCGGGACCGAGGAATCCGTAGAGGTGTATTCAGCAGGCCGAATCGTCAATTCGCGCTGATCTCTAACTTATCATGCCTTGTATGCGAGGTCATAAAACAATTAACCCTCACATATATTTGAATGAAGTGTAGTTATTACTGAAATCTACACTCGACCTATTTAATGCTTTTTGCTAATCTTATCTTCTCCATGCTTTCACATTAACATGTGCTGTCGTATGTGCGTGCTGTATGTGTGATTCTTTTATCAATTAGCAGAAAATCATTTAGCGTATAACGTCTTCTTGAACCAGAGAAGAAAGAGAACTAAACAGAAAACTTGCCGACGCAGCAATGGAACTGTTCGGTATTCTGAATATTCCCAACTTTCTACTGGTCGCAGCCATATTTTGGCTCACTTTTTATCTGTAAGTTCACAATTACATTTTCCTTTTTATTATTTACATAAGTGAAAGAGGGTGGAAAAAATTCCATCCCAGTGATACATACACACTGAAACGTTCTTTGATAAGATATTCGTGTTTTTCTTTATCCTTTAAAAATTAAACTGCTTACATGAGTTTTGTCTTGAAACTTTCATTTAAGGGCAAAATTATTAGATTACTTTTATAGCACGAAGAGCAACGATAGTATAATATATCCTTCCAAAGTAGAAGTTTATCGATATGTCAACAAGATCTTTTTTCAAACCTTCAACTAGAATCAAAATATAATCTTTTTTAAACCTTCAACTAGAATCAAAATATAATCTTTTTTAAACCTTCAACTAGAATCAAAATATAATCTTTTTTCCAACCTTCAACTAGAATCAAAATATAATCTTTTTTAAACCTTCAACTAGAATAAAAATATAATCTTTTTTAAACCTTCAACTAGAATCAAAATATAATCTTTTTTCCAACCTTCAACTAGAATCAAAATATAATCTTTTTTAAACCTTCAACTAAAATCAAAATATAATCTTTTTTTCAACCTTCAACTAAAATCAAAATATAATCTTTTTTCAACCTTCAACTAGAATCAAAATATAATCTTTTTTTCAACCTTCAACTAGAATCAAAATATAGTATCTGTCGCTCTTAAGCAGCCATCTTCACACGAATTTTATGTGATAAACTACTGAAAATCAAACATATATTTGTTGCATTTGGATGATTTTAATTACTGTTCTTATTTTGAGTTTTATTCTCAAAACGGTCGATGTAATCTCCGACCTTCTTCATGTGTATATTGTAGAACTTAAAAATCTTTCTGTCGAAGTTGGTAATATGCACGGAACCCGTGGCGTAACGAACAATGCATTAACTAAAAAAATCAGTTCCAAGTGACACTCTGCTTGAAGTTTAAGGTTTTATCCTCAGTGCCAGCGAAACTAAGAATACAATTGTGCATTACTTAACATTTTTACTCGGTCATGGCTGACAGAATGAGAATATACTACCTACGTGAACTAAATAAAGAGTTTTTTTTTTAATTCTGTGCAGATTCTGAGTTAGACAGAAAGATTCCCGAGTTCATAAGATAAAAACGGATCTTGTGTGTGAAATAAAAACGACCACCCCCTCGATATATAATCAGGATTTCTTTTCCGGCCGTTAAACTTGGATCAAAGTATAGTGTCTGTTCGCTCTTAGAAACATATTATATTTGTATTATTTGGATTATTCGGACTATCGTTCTCATCTGGAGTGTGATTCTCAAAACGTGTCGATGTAATCTCCGATCTTCTTTCGAGAATCTTTATGGAACCCGTGGCGTAACGGATAAATTATTAATTAAAATATTCAGTTTAATTTCCACTCTTGTGGAGGTTAAAAGTTATATACTCGGTATGGCGATACTAAGAATAAAATTGCCAATTACTTACTCTTGATCCATCAGCAATGACTGGATTGAATCTTCAACGTTCAGGAGAATATCAGTGATATTCTCCTGAAGATTGAAGGTTCAATCCTCGGTGTGGGCAACTGACAAATACAATTGCAAATTACTTAGGACTTCTATCCAATCATGTCTGATGGAACAAGAGCACCCTACCACTGTGAAGTAAATAAAGGGTTCTGCTTGAAATTCCATCCAAATTCCCGAGTTCGACAGAAACATTCCCAAGTTCGACAAGATACACATGAAGAAGAGGTTACATCGACCGAAACGTTGTGAAAGTTACAGTCACGATGAGAACAGTAATCAAATTAATCTAAATAATAGGAATAACTTTTCCCATCAAATTACCGGGCAACATCGGTGTTCTTCTAACATCTTCTTTCATATTAGAAAATGTAAAGAAGACTCTATTCCTAAAACAATCTCTTTTTAATGTTGTATTTCATACTTTTATTGTAATTATTTTTGTATTTGTATGTTTTGGTAAGCATTTCGGTTAAATTCATCTTCCGTATCTTCGTGTTTACAAAGCCATTTAGTGGAAGTGACGTCAGACAAATGTTTAGCCACGGATGACCAAAACTGCATAAAATGTACCTTTTTTAAACAAATATAAAAATAGAAGTTTTATTCAAACAATCTTTATTTGAACTTTTATAACAAAATTATAACCTTTCTAATCAAAATAGGTTTAATAACTGTTTTTTTTTTAAGGTTTTATTTAAAAAATATTTACGAATTGTTTTTTGTTTATTCTTCCAATAGTCAGATAAAATGAGATTTTTATAGTCATCTGCCAGAATTCCTCTACCGACATTTACCATGAATGATTTGTTTTTTCAAATATTTTGTATTCGGTAAAACAATCCTGTTCATTATTATTTGTCGTGTTATTTGACCAAGAAGAAATTGGAGTTTTGTTTTTATATTTCGTTATTTATTTAATTTTCAACGAATTTTATTCAAATAGAAGATTTACCAATTTTATTAGTAAAAAGGAAAACAAAACATTTTAGTAAGAAAGATAAGGAAATAGTAATTCGTTCTTACTAAAATAATAACAGGGGAAATACATCTTTTCTGGTAATAACAAAAATAAAATTTGTTTCATTTTATTTTCGAGTTTCCGATTCGATTTGTAAGTTTGATGGACGCGGACGATTTATTTTTAGCTGTGATTTGGCTAGAGTATTCCGATATCGACGTTTACCTAACTTTTATTATAAAAATTGTATTTTTATACTTTATTATTTATAAAAATTATCAACACCTGATGTTTGGAAAAACAGTTCATAATATATATTTCATTAGAAAAGTTCTATATTTTTTTGATAAAAAAAAAAGTTCATAAACATATGATTGCGGGAAAAGAGTTCATAAAAATAAGAAGTCCATAATACATTTTTATTATAAAAGTAAAAAACAAAATACATGAATTTACAACAACAAAAAAAAACAATGTATAAACATATTATTATTATAAAGGTTATAATTTTCTTATGAAAGTTTAAATAAAGACTTTGAATAAAACTTCTATTTTCATATTTGCATTTAAAAAAAAAAGAAGGTACATTCTATACAGTTTTGGTCATATGAAGCTAAAAATTTGTCTGACCTTACATCCGCCAAATGGGTTTTTAAACATGCGGAACGTAAACTTAACCAGCATTTCTGTTTTTCAGTTATGGAAGAAATCTTTAGGATGAGACGAAAATTGTGAAAGGGGGAAATATGAGACAGTGATGAAGTCAAGAGAATAGGAATATTGTAGTAGAGACAGCGAAGTGTAAAAGGGTGACGTACATAAATTAATGACATAAATAAAATAAAGTTGTTGTAGTAGTAAAGTAAACAGCCTTATAATAGGGACAATAAATAAATGACTTAAATAAAGAAAAAAAAGAAAAATTACAGAATATTATAAAAATGGTATTATAGAGTTCAGGGCTGGGAGCAAACGTCCACAAGGCTCTTCATTCATCATCAGGCAGAGCCTGTAATTATATTCATGCAGATATTGTACATGATTTATACTTGTGTAATATTTGCGTACAAAAGTTATAGTAAATACAAACCTCTTTCTGTATATATTTATGTATGCGTATATATATTTGTTTAAAATATTCTGCATACCAAACTCCTCTGTCAGTTTTTTATCTACAGACATGAAACTTAATATATAGGGTATTCGGATGCATACGAAACTTTATATTTGGGTTTTAGCTAGGGAAAATCGATGCAAAAGTGTGAAAATTTAAAAAAAAAATGGAATTTGCCAGGTGACGGTCGAACGACGGCATTACGAATATGCATGCGTAACATAATAGCTATTGGTTCGGGTTTTAATTTTTTGCCTTACAGTAAACGTGTCTTTATAGCTCAGGCATTAACGCCAAAGGAAACAGTAAATGGTAAGCTAAATGTTTCGAATCTTGATTGTGCCGCATGAATCATTTTTTTTTTCCTTTTTAAATCATTACTATATATTAGGTACAATATAATATAATAAATACGAAATCTGAATTAATCAAAATATCATATTTAAGCGTATTTTACGACCGGGCAATGTCGGACGGCCTGATCCTGCTAACATATATATATATATATATATATATATATATATATATATATATATATATATGTGTGTGTGTGTGTGTGTGTTGTCCTATTATATATATATATATATATATATATATATATATATATATATATATATGTTGTCCTATTATATATATATATATATATATATATATATATATAAGTATCTTCACTATAGAATAATATTTTAAAACTTTATTTAGCAAATCCATAGATAATTGACACACCCAATCCAAACCAATCCAAACCATCTGCTTCTATTAACAAATAAATAATGTTTTCCTTTTGCAGCTATGGAAGGAAAAGCTTTAATTTTTATCATGGTCTTGGACTTGATGGACCAAAACCAACGGCTTATTTCGGGAATCTTAAAGAAATTATGGAGCTCGTGAGTATTTTGTAATAAAAAAAAACAGTTTCTCTTTAGAATGTTTAAATATGGCTTCGTTATTTTAATATAAATTAAATCCGAAACATCCAGCGACGTTTAATAAGTAATGCGCTTGATCCATTCCTCATTTTCACATTTATTAGTCTTTCTCTACATAAGAATCATCTACAGTTATGCATTTCTACCATCGTTTAATGCAGTTCTGGAGACAGTCTTTGTAGAACACCTCAGGTTCGTCCTCCTACCATGACGTGACTTCGGAAATCAGGGTGCAGCACCTGGAAAACACTTTTCTTTCAAAAACAAATTCATGGCTGGGAGGAGTCAGAGAATATAAGGTTATGAGAGTATGGGAAAGATTTCATGGTTTTGATCTGGCGAAATGCGCGTTTTGGATCGGGGCGTTGTTTTGCAGGAGAAAGATACATTTACCGATCTTTCCCTCATCTCTTGATCTTTATAGCTAATCTTAATTTCTTTAAAAGCGGAGCATAAGTTTTTGCAATTGTATTACGCGTGCTAGGAAATCTGTCATCACGGCTCCAATACGGTCCCAGAATACTGTGAGCATAAGTTTACCATTGGAGGGCTGCATTCTTCCTTTCTTTAGGGGTGGTGACTCCTAGTGTCTCCACTACATTTACTGGGCTTTGGTCTCATAGTGATACACCCATGTTTGATCTGATGCAATCAGTCTTTTGAAAAACTTTGTTTCGTCTTCTTGGCACGCCTCCAAATTCATCCTCGAGTACTTGATGCGTTATCACTTTTGAAAATGTTCTAGCAAGCTGAGTATCCATTTAGCAGCCATCTTATGCGCATGCATATGGTAAGGAATAATAGTTTCTACAAACCTTTGTACTAATATTGATTTCTTGTGCTATTCACGTGTCGATCCTCCAAAATTGCAGCCTCAATTTGACTGACAGAGTCCTCACCAATGGCGGAAGGGTCAAACATATCTGAAAGGTTTTTCTGCAGATTTGCAAACTGTTTGAATTTGCGATTCGAGCGTTTGCAACTACAGGACACTCAACAGGCTACATTTCACACCTGACACAGTTCAAAAATTACGTAAATCAGAAACAACAGTTAGTTTACAGATGTAATTTGACGCATAACTCATAGCGATATAAATCATTATTCGTACTAAATCTTGGCTAGATTAGATACCTGGAAGATGGCTGGGGTCATTACTTATTGATTACCTCTTGTATTTCATTTAAAAAAAACAACGTTATATGTACGTATGTATATGTTGTGGCAGCTTTTTTTCGTAATACATACAATCCTAGATCACGTGACGATTAGCCTGACACCCATTGGTAGATGTAACTACATTGCTCATGAATATAAAAAACGCGACATACAAATTAACAACCTTTTGGGCTGACCGTAGAAGTAATATGCTTACTAATTTTCTTGTTTTTAGAAAACAATTTAAAACAGTTAGCTATCAATTTTTACACGATATTCTCTTCGTAACAAAAATATTTATACATGAAATTTAATAATAGCATAATGTTTTCATGATTAGAATTTTCGGATGAAGTAAAGATTAGATACCCCGTAGCAGAAGACAAATACTGGCACACATTTCAAGTGAAACCCGTTGTTCGACTTTGACATTGCCGTTGGTTGTTTGTAAACACGTCAAATAGCATACATGGTCGAATGTTCGCGAGCAAGATTTTTTTTTAAATATATTTGCAAACCTTTTGTAAGATTTAAAACAAAAAATATATATCTACAAAACTTTTAAGGATAAAAAACAACTTTTTTCTATTTACACAAAAGATTTTAATATAAATAACGAAACGAATGTAATTTAACAAAATATATTTAAATAAATGGGTGCCTTTCTGAGTGCGTTTTTTTATATATATTTACAGAATTTTTTTAATTAAACTAATAATAATAATAATAATAATAATAATAACAACATTAATAATAATAATAATAATAATAATAATAATAATAATAATAATAAATAGATAAATAAAATATATATAACTAAATGGTAAATTTTTACAACGTGCCCCAGCGTATTATAAACACCCCAACATTCTTGTGTTAAGAGCGACTTTCAGAATAAACACCCCTGACATCAAAAGCAGTTCTTAACATGGGGGGTTTATTCCGAAAGCCGTTCTTAACATGGGGTGGTTAGGGGTGTTTATACAACGTTGGGGCAGGTTGTAAAATAATGCCAAATAAATAAACCGACGTTAGAACTGAGAATTTCGGATGATGTCAATTAAAAAATTAAATAAAATTATTATAACCAAACTTTTTAATGGTAGAAGCAAATATAAAATAACTGACTGTTTCGGATTATTGCGACCAAAATTAATTTTTATGTACAGTGTGTTTTTTAATCTTTCTTTGTGCGTTTTTAATACAATTCAATATTTATTTAAAGTGCGATGTATGTAGGTGGTCAGTCAAAGAGAAATCCTTCTAGACCGAGGCAATTTTTATGCATAATAAAATCACAAGTATAAGCAACAAGTATAAACAGTCGAGATTTAAAAAATATTTTTTATTCATATATCACTTATAACTTTTACTTTTATAAAGATGACGTGTAGTATCACAAGATATAAATCTTTTTATAATTTTCATTTTTATTAAACAAAAATTGCTATTTGCTTACGTTTCCACAAGGGTAAATTAAATACAAGTGAGTTTAGCGTCAGAAATTCTCAGTTTCTTATGTTTTTTTAATTAATATAGTCCATTCTTTTATTTTTTAAATTATTATTATAATTATAATTATTAGTAGTAGTAGTTTTATTTAAAAGTTCTGTAAATATATATAAAAAAAACGCAACCAGATAGACACCCATTTATTTAAATATATTTTGTTAAATTTACGTTCGTTTTGTTACTTACATTAAAAAGTTTTGTGTAAATAGAAAAAGTTTGTTTTTTATCTTTAAAATTTTTGTAAATATTTAATATTAAAGAAAATGGTTTGTAAATATATATTTTTTCTTTTAAATCTTAAAAAGTTTTGTAAATATATTTTTTTTTTAAATCTTGCTCGCGAACATTCGGCCATGCCTGCTATTTGACGTGTTTACAAACAACCAACGGCAATTTCAAGGTCGAACAACCGGTGTCACTTGAAATGTTCGCCAGTATTCGTCTTCTGTTACGGGGTATCTTATCTTTACTTGATCCGAATTTTCTTCCTTTTAATTTTCTTAAAATTTAATAAAATTTTCCATGAATTTTTCATTGTATTTTCTTTGTAACAACAAAATATTGTGTTTGCATTAAAATTATTATACGATGGTGACTTATTTCTATTCATTCGCTAGCATAGGTTAGCGTTTTCATAAAAACAATTATTACAAAGTTTTGTTCTACACTTTCCGGCGGTTAACGTAACCAGCCAGAATATGTCGGCGATAACGTATTCTGCATCAGTACCTGTTTTTCAATTCTAACTATTATTTCCTGTACAAATGCTAAAATTCGTTTCTAATTTTTATTTTGTTCTCTGTTTACATATTAACTTTGTTTAAAAAATACAAATTTACTTCTTATTTTCTAGGGATTTGCTCACGTTTTTATGAAATGGCATAAAGAATTCGGTGTTAACTACAGGTAATTAATCTTTTGTATTAAAAATAATTATGTACTAACGGGTATGTAATATATATCAAGTTAATAATTAAGAGAACTCGCGTGGTATTCACTTCAAGTTTTTACTATCTGTGTTTCACACATTTGAATAAAATGCTTTCTTTGATAAAAAAGAAGGTAAACGCTATTTCTATTTCCTGTGTGACGTGAGGAAAGAGTTCTAATATAAGGAAACCCTTATTATTAGCATTAAATCGCCACCATAATTTTTTCTACATATAATCTCAACAATAGCGCATTTTTTTATAATTTCATTTTCTAAAGCCATCGTATTTTCTGAGCAGATCGATTGCTAATTCGATATTAAAATATTCGAAAAAATAAAATAAACGATAATGAACAATGTCATATAGTAAAAACTGCTTGAAGTTAGGAATCGCGTGGATTCAAATGCTGATTATTTCATATGAGTTGAGCGTTGTCTATGATAATCACATGCGATACAACCTTGTTTCTATATCTGGCGTGACGTTAATGAACAGCTCTAATACACAGAGATGATTTATTACTAATTAATACATCTACACCATGGATTTAATGTTAACTAATCTACATTTCAATTTCCATTTTATAAATACATCTTTGTGTCGGTTGTACTTTTGAGTTGATCGTCGTAATATCTTGCTGGGCGTCGTTGCATTTCAAAACAATTTCATCCAATTTCTTTGCAGTTATACTTTTTTCTGCTCGGTATATTTTTCAGACGAAAATCACTTTTATGTACTATTAATGATGCCGCGTTTTATACTAATATAATATTTTAACTTGGGGAGATAGTAGATCATACAATGGTGTCGTGCCGTTGCTCCAAATTTCAATACAAAGCAGCAGAAAAATACAAAGAAGAACATGTAAATGAAAATTAAACTAATAATAAAATAATATAAACTGATTGGAATATGAAAAAGTTACGTTTAATTACAACTATGATGATTTATGTATATAGAACGAGAACTTCTCACCTGTAGACTGATGCTCTCCATTGACTTAATGGTAGACTTCCATTTGATTTCAAAGAGCCTGTTCTTTCCTGCTAGTATCATGTTACGCAATACAAAATATTCTCTACCAATTTAAGATGAATGCATACACACGTTGCGTATTATATATATATATATATATATATATATATATATATATATATATATATGTATATATATATATATATATATATATATATATATCATGGACTCTTTCGTCGATTTCGACGTATGAGCTTCCACCACAACAACTTAGTTGCTAGGAAATCCACACAGATGATTTGTTTATAGTGGTGAAGGCTTTGTGTAGAACCAACCACCTTTTTGCTATTACTGCTAACCTTTGTCGGTGCAGATGACTGCCACAGGACAGAGTATACAGTAGACCGCAGGTTTTTTACATCAGAGTTCCCTTCTCCTAGATAGATGTCTTAAAGATAGTGGGGCAGGTTATCTCAATATTCCATAAGAATTTTTCACTTAGTGATACATGCACCAAGTGAAATCTTGTTTCAGCAATCTGCCCTACTACGAAGACTGGAGGTGCATTTCTCCCAGTGAATTAATGCGCCGCAGGATACCAACCTGAAAATTTCTATGACTCGGTGCGGTACATACAGTGCCTAGCCTAGTGAAACGCGAACGGACATCTCACAATGTCATTCATATCAATAAATTAAAGTAAAATGTTAAATAATGAGATTCTAGGTCGACGGTGGGTTACCAAGAAAAAAAGTGGGAGATTGGCAAAGCGATTGTTGACTGTGGTTTAAAGTTTGAAATTTCAGCTAAGATAAAGAATGTTGTCGAATAGATTTGGAGTTGTAATGGAATTTAATATCATAACTAATAAAATAGGTTGGACTGTTATTTACATAAACAAAAGTTAATTTAGAATAAACATATACATTTTAGGCTTTACAAAACAAAGAACAACGTGGTTAATGACTTCAGAGAAAACAGAGAAAGAGTGTAATATACATATAGAGAGTAATTCAACTAGCCTCGGGGATAATTAGAGGACAAGAGTTTTGGACTCGGGAGTTGGTCTATTAGCGCCCATGGAAGTTAACGGGCGCGATATAGCAAAATGTAAACTTTAAGAGGCGTTGCGTAATTCCGATGGGAATCCAGGAACGTGAAATAAATATTTATACAAAAAAATATGTCGCCTCGTGATGTTTTTCCTTTCGGAAGGGGGAAAAGAAAGATGGAAGGACTATGAAAAGAAGAAAGGAAAAAACAAGGTATGTGTCTTTTTGCTGTTATCCTCACAGTAAAATGTTATTATTCCTATTATGTTATCAACTGTCTCGTTACGTTAATGTGCCCCATAATTAAACTGTTTGTTTGAATGTTTACATATTAGGAATTGAACACCAAAGAAAAGACGAACATTATGCATACGCATATATATGGAACGAATGAATGGACTGGAACGGCACTAACCCTATGCAGGTTTTACCGGCTTCCTCTAAAGGAGTACGTTCCATGGGAGTATGAAATTCACAAGCGGTCCCCGGTCGCATACGACATTACGTTTTTGCAACTCTCGCTGAGAGATGTCGAAGTCCTCCTACATACAGCGCCTGGAATTCCCAAATTGGTCACCCATCCGGTACTGACTAAGCTCAACGTTGCTTAACTTCGGTGATCCGACATGAACCGGTGTGTCAACATGATTATGCACTATCCACACTCGTTATAAACGCTTATGCACGCGTTACCCATACATATAAACAGACGTAAACAGACGTGTCACACACGTATAAATATATATACCCGCCAGTTATATACACACGCCGCGATATAACATTTACGATTATTTAGGCCGCTATATAACAAACCGTATTTCCTTTTTATAAATGTCATGCGCGACGCAGACCTCTCAATATCATTGGTATGAATAAATTAAAAGTAAATTGCGTTTCCTTTCTATAAATATTCAGCGCGAACAAATACACAACAATAGTGTTAGTATAAGTAAAATAAAAGTAAATTATTTACTTAAAACTTATACGTTAATGTACTGTATATATTTATAGATTTTTTTCGTCGATATAAAATGTTTGGACACAAGAAAACATTATCTTTAGTACTGCTTGGCATTTTGGCTAAGTCTGAAGTGTAGTATTTGTTTTCCACAATCTGTGTACTATTTCACGCCGAAAGTATTTCATGTAATTATCTCCCTTGAAAAATTCAAAATATGGACAGATACAAACAAAAAGAAAGTTCCATTTATATTATATGTAGATTTGATAGTGTACATTTTATTATCATTTATTTTCTATGTGTGCGTATTTATATCTTGCAGGATGTTTTGGGGATCCTTCCCTAATGTGGTTACTAGCGATCCTGAGATTATAGAGGAAATCCTCATCAAAAGATTCTCCAATTTCACAAACAGAAGAGTAAGTTGCTGCTTATTTGTTTTGCTATGTATAGCCATCAATTTTATCTGCTAAACTTTCTGGTTACAATAGACGCCATTTTTATCAGCCGTAAAGAAGCACACGGCGTCTCACACATCTAGTAATAGTAAATACTACGAATAATACATCATTCATTTATAACAGTATCTTTTCATGTATAAAAAGGGTTAAAAATAATAACAAATTCTATGGATTCATTTTTTTTTGTTGTTGTCACTTTATATTTCCCCAAAGAATACTTAATTAAATTTAACCTTTTTCCCTATTACATTATCCTCCGAGTTTTCCAAGATGGCCAGGTGTGGAAACAGATAAGCTATATTATTCTTACTTAAGATCTGTTTTAGACAAATAATTAATTCCTGTTACAAAGTTGTTTAAGGAAAATATATTACACAGTTCTGCATCTGTTTTAATTTACTCAAACTAAATTAATCATTTTTGTTTTTTAATGTGGCGAAACATCGGATCTGTGAGATTATTGACGCCCCCTACTCAATTTTAGAAAGTAAAGAAAGAGGAGAATAATATAACAAACAAGAATAAAAAGTTTACCAGCAGAACAAAGGTATAGAAATTTGTTCAACAAGGCATACAAAAGAAAGCTAAAATAGGATTGTTAATCAAGATGTGTTGGATTTTACGACAGTTAGGGACAGTTTACAGACAGTTTTGGTTTGCAACAGCTAGGGACAGTTTGACACAGTAGAATGCAGGTCATAGAGAGGACGTAGTGTTTAGAAGGTTGTTTCCCACGATGGTTTCACACACGCAAGTAGAGCGCAACTAACATTTACAGAGAATGTCGGAGTTGTTCTTATGTTTTCGTTTGAGTTGTTTTATATAGTTATGCTTGTGAACCCAAACTAAATCAAACATTTATTAAGTTTATTTTCTTGTTTGTTGATTAATCTTTTTATAAGAGGTCTAGAAAGCGATTCGTTTGCAATTACAACAAAAGCCTTCTAACTTCTGCATTTTGAATTGCTTTTTACTATTGCTGTAAGAGAAAGTAAACGTGTTCCTTTTGTTTTTCGTCCCGTTTCCCATGTTCTTTTTTTTTACAGTAAAGCCGATTTACTTGCGATAACAAGCAAAACATTACATCTTATGCATTTTTTCGATTAACTTTTTTCGTAAAGATGATATTTAACTTATATGTGAACTGGTTTTTGTTTCTCGTTCCGTGTACACTCATTAACCATTCATCCTCGAATGGCCTTCAGGTCTTGATAAGTGGTGACTACATGAACGCACGCTTCTACTAGTAATTTCAAAACGCATCCATGAACTTTCTCTTTCAACGGGTTTGTCTAATCTTTCATCAAGGTCCATACACATAAACTCCTTTACAATATTAACCACTTTTTATCAGTGTAAAAGCGAAGGTAAGCAATGCTGTTGTTATTAATTTTGTCTTCAATTCCACACTACGTTTTAGTAAGTCCAGAAATAGAAATGAATGTGATGGCGAAAGATTTATGATATATTCATTGTTTTATGTCTTCATTTAACAACTATGAAATCGTAATAAATCATATTGTGTTTTCCTTTCATGTTTCGTTCCGTTTCTTATTCCTAGTTTTAGTATGAGTATAGAAACAGAAACGCTGCGATTCAAACAAAATGTTTTTACGTAAGACGTTTTTCACTTGGTTTGTAAAACAGTGATTGAATTTAACTGAAAAATATATACTGATTAGCAGACAAATTAAGTTCTTTGATTTGTTTCCTCAACTTCTTTTTAAGTCAGTTCCAAAACAGAAACGAATGTGATAACAAACTTACAATGCATTTTTTGCTTCTTTATTTCACTCCAATAAAATCTTAATAAATCATGTATTGATTTTTTTGTTTCGTTTTTCGTTCCATTTCTTATTCCTCGATTTAGTAAACATATTCTGTTCAACTTTAGCTTGTTTGATTGCTATATTTCCCATTCTTTTTCCCGGTTATCTTTTTCCATTGATTTAAACTTTATGTGGACAAAAACATTCTAATTAATGCATTTTTCGCTGGTATGTGTGTGTGTGTGTGTTTACATTTATGTGCGTTTGCGTGAGTGTTTGTGTGTGTGCTTGTTCGCGCGCGCACGTATGTGTTTGTACGTGTTCATTTCATAATCAAATCTGTTGTTTACTACTACGTGACTTACACAGAATTTTTTTTTAAATATAATCGTTACACAGAATTTTTTTTAAAATATAATCGTTACACAGAATTTTTTTTTAAATATAATCGTTACACAGAATTTTTTTTTAAATATAATCGTTACACAGAATTTTTTTTTAAATATAATCGTTACACAGAATTTTTTTTTAAATATAATCGTTACACAGAATATTTTTTTAAATATAATCGTTACACAGAATTTTTATTTTAAATATAATCGTTACACAGAATTTTTTTTTAAATATAATCGTTACACAGAATTTTTTTTTAAATATAATCGTTACACAGAATTTTTTTTTAAATATAATCGTTACACAGAATTTTTTTTTTAAATATAATCGTTACACTTCATTATTTAATAACCAGACGATCAATGTCTTTTTTTTTTTTTTAATTATTTCTATAAATATAAACTCCCGGGTTTTGCCAGGTAAGTCCTGTTAGTTCATTTATGATCAGATTGTATTTGTGAAAAATTATTCGTTTTTCAGTTAGCTTTTCCACTGGAGGATATCACTAACAAAATGGTGTCCTTTGCCAAAGATGACCACTGGAAATATCTTCGTGTGGTTCTGTCACCATCTTACAGCTCTAAAAAAATGCGAGAGGTTTGTAACAATTCAAATATCTTTTTTTTTTTAATTTTCCATTATTCATTTGAAATGCAGTTGTCTGTCTTCTATCTTGAAGAACGCTATGGAATAGTGCCGACAAAATACGGGTTTTCTAAGAAGCAAGAGACTATCAATCTCTAACACAACATCTCTTTTTATCAAGCGTTAATTATGTCAACTGGTAGATAAGAATTTAAGAACAAAAAAATGGCTGGGATAAGTAGAGAGAAAGATTGATGTTTCTCCAGAGTTTTCCTTCTTTTAGATGAGTTGCCCAATATCAAGGTCTTATATCATGCATGCCCGATTATTTCATTCATTACAAAGAAAGGATAGTTGACATGGTTATTAGAGAAAATTCCTTTTTATGTCCACTTCTAAACTTAAATATGGTATTTCTATGGTATTTCCAAATGGATACTCATATGAATAGTTACCAGGGTTAACGTTGCTTAACATCTGTCATGGCATATAGCTAAATAATAAGTTGTGCATTAAAATCAAAGGGATTAAAAAAAAAAGCTGCAAAACCCAATAAATGTTTTGTTACTTGTGATGGTTGTGTAAATTAGTGACTTCCACAATAACGGTCCGACATTTTGTGTTTTGAAATGGCAGGTTCTCAGATTGATCGATGACAGTTGCCTCCCCTGAAAATTCTTCTACTTTAACAAGATAAAACGATAAATCGATAAACTCGATTAATTATATTTTCACTTGTACGAGGTGCCTTCAATAAGTTTCCAAACTTTTTTCGTATGGACACTTTTATTGATAGTACACAAATGAGACTTTATCCTCCGGCTCCAATGCATTTGTACCGTTTCAAAAACTTCTAGGAGGCTCTATGGAAGTCCTCTTGTATGAGTATGTCACTGAGCTTCGTCACAGCCTCTTTCATCTCTTCAATTGTCTCATAACAGCCTCTAAGGTTTTCCTTGAACTTAGGGAATAACCACAAGTCACAGGGAACAAGTTCTGGATGATAGGGAGGGTGAGGAACTGTCTTGGTCAAATCGTCTGTGATAAGGATAGAATTGTGTACTGGTACATTGTCCTGGTGGAAATGCCACTGACCAGATTTGAAAAGCGCTGGACTCGAGACGGAATCTCTTCCTAAACTTCCTGAAAAACTCAACACAGTATTTCTTGTTGAATGTCTGTCTAGTAGGAACCCAGTGCATGTAGATCATCCCGTGCTATCAAAAAAAGAATCATCATAAGTTTCTGGGTGAATTTGTTCTGTGTGGCCTTTTTGGACCTGAAAGAGCCAACATGCTTCCACTGAGAACTCTGTTTCTTGTCAATATGTTCATTGCAAGTCACCAGAGCATCAAGAACTGCGGGATCTGAATTGATCCGCTCGACCATCTCTCGCTACTGTTATCATTACGTTTTTCTTTCTGATTTTCTCTCAGTTCCCTTAGGACAAACTTTGCGCAAATCTTCCGCATCTTCAGTTCCTCGTGAATAATTGTGCATACAGTTCCCACACTCACATCAAACTGTGCACTTATTGTTTCTATAGATACACGACGGTCCTTATTCATGAAATTCTTTATTTGGCCAATCAATTCTGGTGTTCTGACTCCCTTATTCCTCCCGCACCTCTCATCATCCCTCACAGACTCCCTGCCTTCCTTGAATCTTTTATGCCACTCAAAAACCGATACTCGATTCATGCGAGATAATCAAAAACCGGTCTGAAGCATTCCATACGTTTCTGTGGCTTTTTTCCAAGTTTAAAACAGAATTTTATTGGATATTATACTTCTAAAGTATCTTCACGTTCAGATTGCATTTTTTAAATTCACCAGCTGTGACAATCAGGCTTAAGTAGGGTGTATTTCAATTACTGCTGTAACTGTTCATTTGAACCTGAAATCATAAAAATTGGTCAGTCATCTCATAAGATGTATAGCACTAGCATACTGAATTTTCAAGAATCTATCACAATTTTAAATTCCTGTACAAAAATTCTAGAAACTTGTTAAAGGCACCTGCTAATTATTTGTGTACTGGATCATTTTTTGTAATGTTTTTATTGATACTAATTTCGACATGATACGTAAGGACATAATAATGTATTCACCTGAAATGCGTTAGTTTAAAAGATCACAAATTTACACAAACATAAATTTTCTTTTATTGATTGTGTCCGTTTGATTGGGTTCGTTTTCAGAAGATTTCAGTAATTTATTCTAAATAGAAAAGAAAACAATTACAAGGTTAAGAAATCGTTAAATTAACGTCTCCTGATCCAACTAAATAAGTGAAAAACCCTTGCTCGTATGAAATCCAAAACGTCATTTCGGTTGATTTTTATTTATATTTATGCAATAAATATAAATAAATGCAATAATTTCGTGACTTTATGTTTTTTGTTCTGTGATTTTTTTTGTTTACTGGCGTTTTTTTTGTTTTGTTTTATCTAACTTTTCATTTTTTAATCTAAGAGGGGCGTGCAATAAGTAATGCCCCTGACCCGCTTCCCATAGCAGTAGAGCAACGTAACTTAGCACAGTTATTAGTCTGTCTCTACATAGGAACCACCCAGAGTTATGCATTTCTCCCATTGTTTGATGCAGCTCTGGAGACCGTTTTTGTAGAACACCCCAGCTTGGTCCTCCAACCACGACGTGACTTCAGAAATCAAGGCTGCATCATCTGTGAAACGCTTTCCTTTCAAAAACAACTTCATGGATGGGAAGATGTGAAAGTCAGAGGGTGCAAGATCAGGAGAGTAGGGAGGATGGGGAAGGATTTCATAACCACACGCCCGTGCTTCTGATCTGGCGATATGCGAGTTGTGGACCGGAGCGTTGTCCTGCAGGAGGAGGGTATCTTTGCTGATCTTGCCCCACTTCTTGATTTTAGTAGTGTCCCTTAATTTCCTCAAAAGTGAAGCATAATAGGCTCCTGTAATTGTGGTACCCTTTGCCAGAAAATCTGTCATCACTACTCCGTCCTGGTCCCAGAAGACTGTGAGCATGACCTTGCCAGCGGAGGGCTACACTCCTTCTTTGGAGGTAGTGAGTCCAAGGACTTCCACTGCATTGACTGAGCTTTGGTCTCTGGATCATAATGATGGACCCAGGTTTCATCCTGTGTAATCAGTCTTTTGAAAAACTTTGACTCGTCTTCTTGGCACATCTCCAAATTCAACCTCGAGCACTCGCGCGTTCTCGCTTCTGGAATGGTGTGAGCAACCTGGGAATCCATCTGGCAGACACCTTATGCATATGCAAATGGTCATGAATGATAGTTTCCACAGACCCCGTACTAAACTGTTTACTCGTTTTGGGGTTGTAGATTGTCTGGTCAGCGACAATGCTACCCAGTTTACCTCGGTAGAGTTAAGAGAATTCTGCGAGACGTTTCAAGTTAAGCATATTACGACCCCCCATTACCACCCCAGGAGTAATGGACAGACCGAACGCTTCGTCGACACGCTAAATAGGGCGTTAAAAAGGGCGTGCGGCACACCGATAGAAAAGTCCCTCCAGCAATTTCTGCAAGTCTATACAATAAGGAAAAATCCGAACAAACCAGATGCCGGATCCCCAGTTGAAATCATGTTTGGGCGAAGGATAAAATCAGTATTTGATAAACTGCTGCCCAAACATATAATACAATACAGAACTTCTACAATGCTAACAAAACAGTTTAACTGCGGGGATAAAGTATATTTTAAACATTGTAAGAATAACGTTTCCTTTTAGGAAGAGGGCACGATCTTACGAAGAGTCAGCGATGTTACATACATCATTCAGGGCACAAAATACGAACATAAAAGGCACCTGAATCAAATAAGGAAGCGCATCTCCGTGGAACCTCCAAAATGCGTGTCAGAACCAAGACCCTCCAGCAGAAAAAGCAAACACAGAAACCCGTTGCTAGTCTGCACCCAAAAGAAAAGCTACTGATTTCACACCCGGTGAAATTAGCTTGGGCTAGGGGTGATGTGGGGGAACCACCCTCCAAAGGGACTAATCCATCGTCCATATAAACTAAAATTCATGGCGATCCCGGCGGGTGTCTAATTCCAGAGTGACACTCGCATGCTCGGTGAATTACTAACACTTTTCGTTTGTAACCTTTCCATTGTTTTCATGTAATACATGTTTTAAACTATTATCCGTTATTCTGTTCTTCTTGTGGCTATTTGTGAGTCATAACAATATCCAAATTAATAAGCGATTCTGAACTATTTAAATGTTCATTTCCAATTACAGATGACTCCACTTATCCAAGAGACATTCAAGAATTTAGAAAAGAGTTTACGAAAGAATGTTGGGAAAGAAACTAATCTAACTCGGTAAGATCTTCAAATACTTTTGCACGCTAATTTTTAGTCGAACTCTTTGATCTTAAGAGAGTGAAGACAACATTCTCCATTATGAACCGATGTGAGTATCCACGGCATCCGTAAATATTACATAATGCAGAAACGTAATCATTGGTTATAAAGCGCGTCATAAAGTACGTCGACATATCAATGAATGCGTGTCTGTCTAAATAAATATATTCGAAAAAAACTATATTGATAGGAAAAATCAGGTTGTGCTTATTTACGAAATAATATTTTGTAATGCCGTATTTATAGTAAACTACAAATACAGAAAACACATTAGGTCTTCTTAATTTGTATATTAATTTTACAAACAGAGTATAATAAATTAATATTTTCTAATTATACACTTGTAATTTTGCATTGTCATATTTTCATATACATGCGCAATATTTTCGTCGGTAGTAAAACGTCTGATGATGTTCGGATGCCGTGAACAGATACAACATTTTATTAAAGAATCTTAATCAAAGAACGATAAAAATAATGTGTATGACAAAGCATTTTTAAATGAATGAAAAAAAAATGGTTTAATCGCTGTATTATTTTTTTTCGTACTTTTGTCCACATACTCATAGTTGTTCTTTCGCCACATTTTGGACAATTTATCCTCAGGCTTTCTTCAGGTGATTAACCGCGAACGAATAAGAATGCAGCGCCTTATAACTGTATTCCCAGTAATGACTGCCTACCATAGTTATTGTCTCACCGCGTTTTGGCTAACTAATCCTCTGGTCGACTTAGATAGGATTGAAACTGCTATTTTTAGAAATTGCTCACCTGGAATCGTAGAGACTCAACGCCTCTATCCACTGCGCTACGGGCCCCCAAAAATAGAGGCACTTAGTCTATACAGTTTCAGGTTAGCATTGTCTAAACACAGCGGTTTTAATCCTACCCAAGCAGACCAGAGCATTAGTTAGCCAAAAGATGGTGAGACGACAACAACTATGGAAGGCAGTAATTACTGAGGATACAGTTAAAGAACTCAGCATTCTTATTCCGCCGTGGTTAATCACCTGAAGAAGACCAGAAAATGAGTTAGTCGAAACGTGGTGAAACAACAATAATAATAACAACAACTATGATGATGAGGAAAAAAGTCTGTAAAAAAATGAATACACAAATTATGAAGCCTCATCTTATTGAATTAAAAAGAAAATGATTTAATCGAATATCTTTTAAGTATAGGTTGTATTAGTCTACTACGGGTTTATTATCACAGGACCGTCTTTCCGAAGGAATTAGCTCCTCTATTTCAAAGAAGCCTGGGTGGTGTTCCCAGGTACTACATCCTCGTTGGCGGAAGGAGTAATGTATGTTTTGTTGTTATGAGACAATCTTCCCAGAAACTGCCTTCTTCTTTGTTGGGGCGAGGATGAGGATAGTGAAGTATCTGTTCTGTTATCATGATACTAAACTCATATGCAGTATCTTCTTCTCTTATGGGGCGATCGTTATTTATATATTATAATAGTTACGTAGATGAAATGGAACTTAAAGAGGAGTTCTTTTAATCTGAGAAAAACTCTTTTGACTTTTATTTAGATCAAAACAATATGGCTGATCATGCACTTCCGGTTTGCCCAAGACTAGTCCCTTGGCCCCAAAGAATATGAAATCAAACCATACCAGTTAATTAGATCCAGCATTAAACAACACATGATGCTTAGTTACTGGTTGCCCAAGGCCTATCAATATGAACAGTCTGCATGTTCTCGTTTACATTGTCTCTGACGATGTAAAATAGAAAGTTGCCAGTCACGTAGAGATCGTAAAGACTATTATGACATCTCTTTCATGGACGTGAATCCCCCAGCTGAACGTGAATCCCCAGCTCAATAACTGAATTCAATCAAAAACTTCCTTAACCATGTGCAAATTTAATAAAATCTCAGGAAGAAACCAGACTACATTTATAAGCCAAAACACTAGAGAATAACCCACTATGAAGGTCCTGGATATGACCTTAAACTATATCCGATGGTGAGGCCCCAGCTTGTGGGCTTTGGGAAGTGTGGGACCACCCCCTAATTGCCATTGCCCCCAGGTCCACTGACCCGGAATGGTAGTACCTGTTGGAGTCCCAACTATGGGTTAAATAGAAACGGACATGAAAAAAATATATATTCTATTAAAATATTTTCTTCAAAATCACTGGATTCTGCATGAAATAATCTGAAAAGGGTTGATATGCCGTAAAACAAAAACATTCAACCCACTATGAATATGGAAATGCTCAGAAGCAATGTATGTTGAGTAGAACTCAACAGCTTAAGAACAGGAACATGGTGAAGAGCAAGAATCAATTCACCAAAATATATCTTGCATAACACCAGCTGAGTGTGTTGACGTTGTGCATCTAATATCACCATGTCCAACAGGGACTTTTGTGAGTGTTCACAGTGTCCAAAAATATCACATAATGTAATGGCATAATCGATGGTCATAAAAACATATCGATAAATTCGTTTTTTCTTTGTTTGTTTTTGTTTTCAATATAAAGATGAACGCATGAAACTTTAATCAACATTGTTGAAAATTGTTATTTTCGTAATTTTTTACTTGCATATTTTCTCTTATTTTTTACAGCATATTTTCCGCTTCAGCATTGGATGTGATTGCAACAACCGGTTTTGGTATCCAAGTTAATTCATTGGAAAATCCTAATAGCCCTCTCGTCAAAAATGTTGCAATGTTTTTCGGTGAAGATATTTTTAAATCTCTACAGCTTATAGCTAGTAAGTACTTCACAAAAATATTTTCTCTCTTTATCTAATTTGTTATTAATTGTTATGCTGAACATTGTTGATAAATCAACAGCAAAAAGAATAAGCACATAATAGCGGCATTATTAGACATTAAAATGTTGCTAAACATTTTATTGCTATTTTAACGTGCAAGACAACCATATTTTAGTTATATGACTTATTTTAAGAGTTCTGCAAAAGGGAGATAATTCTGTAAGTGTATAATAACAATTGTAACTTCATTCAATTAAACATTTTATAATAGAAACACAGACAAGCGAAGACGTATGCATTTTCCCGACGGCTTACCTTTAACTAACCTACTTAAAATATCTCAAATCTTCTGTGAATAAAATTTATCTTACACTAGCGGGGGAAGGGCTTTGCCCGAGTGTAAAATACGCTTAAATATGATATTTTAATTCGTCCAGATTTCGTATATATTATCATAGAGTTGTGATTTTTAAATTTTTAAAAAGTATTTGGGTGCAATCGAAATCGAAACTGCATCATTCAAAGCTGGTGACAGGTTCAACTGTACCAACGAATACGAACTGCTTAAACATTAAAAAGTTAAATAAACTAAGATGAATGTACAAAATGTATGAGATTTTGTTTAAATTTAACCCATTGTTGACCCCTTAAAAACTATTTAACCGGCTAAAAACCCATAAAAGAACCATCCATAAAAAAAACAATCCAACCATGCGACTTTTAATTTCGGAGGAGATAGAGTTTGAAAATATAGAAACAGACAAACATATGGCCTTTTATATATTAGACTATGTATGTGTGGGTTGTCCGAGGACCGTCTTATCATCCTGTAGGGTAGGGTGGGGGGAGTCATCATCGGTGAGTGCGGATATGGCTTATAAGCCCAATCTTTGCTTGAAAAGTTCTATTGCAGTGGGAACAGGGAATCATAGCAGATGTCGAGGGTTTCAAAACACTGTCCTTCCTGTCCTTTCTGCGCTTCTCTGCAGTAACCTTTCGGTAGCTTTCATATTTGCAGGCACCGTTATGAACTGCAGCTCGCTACTTAGCTCTATCTAAATCTGTCTGCTTCCATGATGACGGATCTACGTTGAAGGCCTTCAGTGATGCCTTCAGAATGTTTTTAAATCGTTTTCTTTGGCTGCCATGGGATCGCTTGCCATGTTGCAGCTCAGCAAACAGAAGCTTCTTGGGTATTCTGTAGTCTGGCATGCGGGCTACATGACCAGCCCAGCGAAGCTGAACCTTCATCAGGATAGTGGGGATTCTTGGGAGTCCAGCACGAGTGAGGACTTCTGTGTCTGCTCTCTTTTCCTGCTAGCCTATGTCAAGCAGTTTCCTCAGTCTGGTGGTGTGGAAGTGATTTAATTTTCTATTATTAAATTAAATCACTTCCATATTAGACTATAGAGAAAAGAATGATAAATGTTATCTATACAAATTTAATTAATTTAATTAGCTTGTTTTCTTGTTTGTTTGTTTTCTTGTTTGTTTGTTTGTTTTTACATAGTATCACCCCTTATCAAGGGTCTTTCTAGGAAAGAAACTTTGTTCATGTAATTTGTGTTTAGATTTAGGCACAGATAGAGAGTGGAAGAAATTGTTGATAGTGGGTGTAGTTAGACGAGTATGTTTTATGACAGTTTTTCAAGGGGAGACCATAGATTGAAGCTCAGACAAGCACCTGCCGTGAAAATAACGACAGATAAGAAATAGAGCCTGCAACGCCTCTTCTGTGGAAAAAAGGTTGCAGGGAAGAGAAAAGAGCATCACCTACTAGGTTTCAAAGCTGGTTTTCAACTATCAAGGCAGGATAGGATGACCTGAGCAGCTCCTGCCTAGATATGGCAATAGTACTCCATTTTAAGACGTGTCTGACTTTTATACAGATAGAGGATTGTGTCGGGAGTTAGATACCTTCTGAAGCAGTAAAATGACGCAACCATTTTTCCAGCAATCTTGGCAACAGATTTGATGTAAATCTTCCATTTAAGGTCAGGAGTGAAGGTCAGACCTAATAGCTTGTCAAGCAATGAAAAACAGAAGTTTGCTAAATAATGAAAAACAATTGTTTGTAGAGATTGCGATTTGAAGTGCACAAAGAAAGTTTTTTTGGGGGAAAATAAGCAGTTGTTTTATCTATAAAGAGTTTGACAAAATACAACTGAAGAATGTCAGATGCTACATCGGCCAAAACGTTGTAAAAATAATACTCCAAATGAGAACAGTAGTCCGAGATATGCAAATAATCCAAATAGTGAATTTTTGTCATTACTTCTTTCACTGCTGTCACTTCGAGTCGAGATATAACAGACCTTAACTATAATCTTTGTACTTTCTTTCATTGCAGCTGTATTTCCGTTTACCGCCCAAATTCTCTATTGGCTTAATAGAGGAGTGTTTTTTTACAGTCTACCTTATTTTGTGAAGTTTTGCAAACAGCTTTTTAAGGAAAGAAAACAAGAAAAATACGCAGGTGTAAGTATTCCCATTTTCTTTTTAGAAAACCTACTACGGCTTTGGCGACAGATGACGCAGCTCATATTGTTGTATACGTGACGGTCAACGCCAGGAAAATATCGGATATATTGCATGCATGCAATATATGACCCGAGCAAAACCAGATATAAATCTGATTGCTGGCGATGACGTCAACTCTACATTCTGATCGGAAAATCGAGATCATGAAACAATGGGAAAAATATTTTACTGTAGATTGGAATTGTTAAAAGTACAAAACATAAAGTAATACAAGAATACTGTCAAAATAACTGAACAATAATTTTAACCAACGGAACTTTAAATATTGGAATCATAAACAAAGAGGCAGTCAAACAGACATAAAAGATAGAGAGAGAGAGAGAGAGAGAGAGAGAAACCAGTCGACATACTTCTGCCGTCGCTCGAACGACTAATCATACACCATCCCCATATCGACCCAACTCTTTTTATTCTACTTCACTGTAAAATAAATAAAACTTTGTTGACTTGACAAGTATTTGTTTTATTACAAAGATCACAGTAATTCAGCCTGTATATATGCTGTTGGCACGCATATGTTAAATGTGCGACCATATATTATATAAACGACAGTATAACAATATCTCTATATACCTATTGTAATCAAGCAAATTTGGATAGCAATTTTTTATTATAAACTAAGAGTAAATGCAAAAAAAGACAAATGCACTACAGCTTAATAATTGTATTTTCATTCTTTATCGTCCTTTCAAATTGCAGGGACGTAAAGATTTGCTGCAACTGATGTTGGATGCTCAAATTGAAGGCCATGAAAAATTGGACAAGAACATTGAAGAACAACTCAAATTGGAAAATATAACAGACTGGAGAACAAAAAGAGGTAAAAACAATTTGATTAGACGTCGCTGATTTACAAAATAAGCTGATTTGAAAGTAAAAAAAGATGTACATGTTTTTATTTACAATATTATATGGAATCGTTGGTTTAGTTGGTTATCTTTATGTCTATGTATGAATGCCAGTGTGAGTTATTCCTGTTTGGGGTTTGTCAAGATAGATGTCACTGGCTACAAAGTTATGACGATGGATGGTTGGCCAATCATAAGTTGATCTTGTGGCTATATGAACACACTTTTCAATGCGGTTATTAATCGTTTTTAAATAAAATTTTCGGTGCTAAAAATGTTTATTTCTTTAAATGGTATTCACAAATATATGATCCTGTTCCATCTTCTTGTACTTACAATAATAATACAATAATTTGCAACACAATAAACAAACTAGGAATTCCAATCATACAAACCACATCACAAGCTATAAAACAAACATTAAAAATAACAAAACATTTCCAAAACAAACCAATTTCCTATGCAGGTATATACACTACCCTTGCCAAAATTGCTATCATATATATGTTCCTATTTACAAGCCTCCCCACAGGACAGAGTTTTTTAATGTGGAGAAAAAGAACAAAAATAAAAATTGTCTCAGTTGTGAAGGATTTCTCCTCCACTGACAGAGAACAAGAAATTGAAGTGCAGCATCTGAAGAACAGATACTACACTTTGATCTTGTCCCGAAGGCCAAGTTGCCTATCATATATATGTTGGTGAAACCTAAAGCAGATTAGAAAAAAAAGCTCAATGAACATAAAAGATATATAAGAAATAGCAATTCTCTGAATAAATATTCTCTAATTTATTACATTTTTTTACTGATAATATTTTTCAACAACCACATGCAGTTCTAATCATGTTTATTCATCTGATGCCTATTAGAACATTGAAATGGTATTTTTCGGATGCATATTTATGGTTTGATATCCAACTTTGCATGGAATCATGAACTCTATGTTATAATACCATATCACCTTTATGCTTATTTTTTTTTTAATTTATAAAGTTAAATTTTGGGAAAGAGCACAAGGATCTACTCAACGGGTATACATACAACTATATATATATATATATATATATATATATATATATATATATATATATATATATATATATATACATATATATATTATTTATATGAAGATATATATACAACGGGTATCCATAGAACTCATTTGTAACTCATAAATTTATCCATGTTTTTATTTTATTGTTTATATAGAATCATCAGTGTAGGTATATATATATATTTTTTTTTTTTTACATTTTTTTACATTTTCACCCCAAACAAGGCACATTGCCACTTTGGTGTGGGAGACTACTATCAGGGGCAACAGCAACTGGGGTACTATGTAGGGAGTCGGGCAACAAGATGTTCGTCCATGTTACACTTGAACTTCTGCATGTCAGTACAGTCGGGGACGCAAGGGCCTGGAATGGAATTCCAAAGTCGAGCGGTTCTGGGGAACAAACTACTGAAGTAGAAAGATCTTTTACATCTAGGGATCTCTACTGTGTGGGGTAGGATTTAGCTGCCTGTCGGGTTTGTCGAGAGTGTTTACGTCGTGGGGCACAAGTGCTTGCAGTTCGTCAGAGCATTCACAATTAAAATACTTGTAGAACAGGCAGAGGGATGCGACATTTCGTCGATGGGACAGGGGCTGAAGCTTAGATGACAGTTCAGGACCTATCAGATTTGCGACGCTCTTTTGAACCTTGTCTAGGAGCGAGAGGCTAGTAGTAGATGCACCAGCCCAAATACGACAACAATACTCCATATACGGGCGAATGGTGGCCTTATAGAGGTACAGGATACTTTCGGGTATTAGTAGCTTTCTAACACGGTAGAGAGAGCCCACCTTCTTCGCAGCGATCCTGGCAATGCTCTCAATGTAATTGTTCCAACTCATGTTACCTGTGAACGAATATCTTTATGTCTATGCATTTATGAATGTTAATATGAATTATTCTTGTTTAGGATTTGTCAAGATAAATGTCACGGTCAATAAATTTTCATGGCAGTTATGGTGATGAAGGTTTGGCCAATCATAACTTAGCATGTTGCTATAAGAACATACTAAGTTATACACTTTTCAATGTCGTTATTAATCGTTTTCTTTGAATGGTATTCAAAGTTCCTATTGATAATGTTTGTTTTTTTTTTTGTTTTTTTTTTGTTTTTTGACAATTCCATTGAAATCGTATTCGTCTCATTCATTAGTTTGACGTCTATTTCAAAAATTACACTCAATTCTAATCGTGTTTATTTATATGTATCCTATTAGAGATTTTCACATAGAACGTTGACCATTCAAATGATATTTATGTTACGCCTATTTCCGGCACAGTATTCTACTATAAAAAAAAAAAAACGCTGTCGTTCAGAATTAAGTGTTCCCCTCCCCCAATCCATAACACCATGTTACACGTTTTATGTTTAATTTTATATTGGGGGGGGGCTCAAAGGACCTATTGCTTATCTGCTGGGTGAAAGAGTAGCGGTTTAAGTAAAGTAGCATTTATAGTCTTTAAACCTCCCCTCGAAACACACCCGACATTTCCCACTGTGTACTCCTGCTACAAATCTCTTACTAACACTTATTTTTATTTACAATTTCATATGAAATCATAAGTGTAGATATGTGTTCATATCTCTGTATTTATGGCTGCCAATATGAGTTACATACACGTAGATTTACATCATAAATAAGTATTTAAATCGAATCGCGTGAATAGCATGAATAATTATTCGAAAGCATTAAGAATTTGAAGCATAAAAAACCTATTGACCAAAATTACTTGATAGGACATTAAATAAAACGAAAAATAATTAAAATGAGATAAAACCGATCTTGAATGTTAGTCAACTAAATTCACCATTAAAAGAGATTGTAAACATATTGGCCTGGAAGACAATTGCCGGTCCATTCAATTGAGTATGTGTTAATTTATCAAAAGAATTTTTTACAAACTTTAATATCAGTGTCTATCCTATACTAATTATACTGAGTACTATTTTCTATGTTTTTCATGTTTTTCTCGTTTTCTTTTGCCAGGTCTTACTGATGAAGAGATCATCGCACAATGCATCATTTTCTTAGTGGCGGGTTATGATAGCTCAACATCCACACTTTCGTTTTTTACTCGACACATGGCACTGTATCCTGATGTACAAGAGAAACTTTATCAAGAAATAACCGAAATACTTGGAGAGGTAAAAAAAAAAAAAAACATTATTAATAACTAGCAGTAGACGTCCGACATTGTCAATCGTAAAATACGCTTGAATATATTTTAATTCATGCAGATTTTACATTTATTTTTACAGAACCAATTTTATTAATTTTATTTATTGCGGACTATTATCCTCATCTTTTCTTAGTTGTTACACGACGTTTCGGCCAACTATTCCTCTGGCCTTCGTCAGGTGGTAACCGCGACGGATAGGAACTGTAAATCTCCTGACTGCATCCACTGCAATTACTGCCTTCCATAGTTGTTGTCGTCTCACCACGTTTTTTGGCCAAGTAAGCCTCTGGCCGGCTTTGGGTAGGATTGAAACCGCTATCTTCAAACAATTCTCACTTGGAACCGTAGTATAAAATTAGTAAAATAATGCTCATAAGAAAAGATGAGGATAATAGTCCGCAATAAATAAAATTAAATAATATTCATGTCAATGAATTCAAATTAAATAATACAGAAACAATGTTCTATTGAATATTATATTGCATCTAATATATAGTAGTGATTTCAAAAGTAAAAATATGACTTGAGTGTCATCAGCTAGAAGCGAAATTAAAACTTTTAGCATGCCAGGCACGTTTGCTACCGTTTGAGCTAACCTGACAACTAGATAAGAAAGTTATATAAATTAGAGGACTTTTAGCTCTGATTAGTTTACTCATGTGCAAACTAATAAAAATGTTGACAAGTTGGAAAAACATTTTGCTTTTTAACTTGCTGACTTCTGCACCCGTTATTCATTAATCCAAACAAAGATTTTACTAGTCATAAACTCTGCTTGGTGTGCAGCCATTATTTTCTGTTAATTTTAGTATTACTTGACCAGTAGTTTAAGAGTTTATCGGTTAAATATTTGCACACAGACAGACACACATAGATACATCTATTTTTTTATTTGTATAGATTTGCTTCCAAACTCTTTGAAAATCGTTCTCTTATGAACAGGTTATTGCACACCAAAACTTTAACCACAATATTTTCATTTGCACTATGTCCACTTCAATACAGAAGCTCAATGTTTATATGTAGCAACAAACAAAAGACTTTCTTTCCTCCTTGTGTCATTTTTTCTGTATGTCTACCACAGAATTTGTTCAAAATATTAAACAGCTTTAAACTCATTACAGAGTGCAAAAAAAACAACCAACTATTTCAATGTAACCGTGTGAAAATAAATATTGAATGATTGAAGTCTTGTGTACCTAAATCCTTGATTTAGTCGTAAAATGATTAAGATATGTAAACATTTTATAAATGAGTATTACTTCGTATTGTTTGTCTGAAATAAAATATAATTCTTTGGAAGAAAAATTTGCATAAAACTACTCTTCTCAAATTTCGCAATTCTATACCTAATATTCATGAAATTATTTTTATCAAGTTTGACATTTGATCATCTAAAATCGATGGAATCATTCTTCTCACATTTCACAATCCTTATCAAATATTTACGAAATGCTTCTTTATAAAATGTCACAATTCTATATCTAATATTATAAAATCATTTTTCTCAAATTT
This sequence comes from Euprymna scolopes, assembly GCF_053919585.1. Lineage (NCBI taxonomy): Eukaryota > Metazoa > Mollusca > Cephalopoda > Sepiida > Sepiolidae > Euprymna > Euprymna scolopes. The sequence continues at coordinate 190,290,743 of NC_136483.1, forward strand.
AACAATTCTATATATAATATTATAAAATCATTTTTCTCAAATTTAACAATTCTATAAAAAATATTTATGAAATTTTTTTCAAATTAAACACTTCTATATAAATATTTATGAAATTATTTTCTTTTAAATTTAACAATCAAATATTAATGAAATTATTTTTCTCAAATTTAACTATTCTATACAAATATTTATGAAATCATTCTTTAAAAACTTCAGAAATCTATATTTAGTATTTATAAAATCATTCTTTTAAAATTTCACACTATATTTATAAAACCATTTTCTCACATCTAGCAATTCTATATCTAATACTTATGAATCATTTTTGTCAAATTTCTTAACTTTTTATCTAATACTAGCAATCAGTGCCCGGCGTTGCCCAGGTGTTTTGAGGTTAATGCTGAGAAAAAAAAACGGTCAATTTTTTAAAACTTTGACCCCTATTATGACCTCTTAACATTTATTGTTTAGGGATCAAGTAAAGTTAATAAGTTAGATCCATGTCCAAGGAATCTATATCTAAAATATCACGTGTTTACTGTTTAGACCCAAAATTGTAGGAGGAGTTTGGTAGAGTTCTCAAAGGTCAAATCGTTGAATATTGACCACTTAATCGCCAAATTTCTGTCGAAAACCTATCACATCGATTTTCCCAAATCTCAGTACCCTGTATATCAAATTTCGAATCTCTATGGTTAAAATTGACAGAGTTTTAGCGTAGGGAAATGCACACAGACACACACAGACACTTATATATATATATATATATATATATATATATATATATATATATATATATATATATATATATATATATATATATATATAAACATGTGTGTGGCATCCGTCAGTCGAAACGACTATGGATCAGCAGCGGCAGCGCCGTATTAAGATGTTGTTATAAACATAAACATCATATATATAAGGATAATAGTACGCCATATATATAACAAAATACCATTATTTACTCAAGTGAAAGGAAAACCCGGGGGAACTTTACCCAAAAATAAATCTATATTTTTTTGTGTGTAATGATAGTCTTATAAGCGAGTAATTAATAATTCAGCCATCTTGAGTCTTAACCAAACAGAAAGTTCAAGTAGGGGGAGTTCCCTTTTTTTTATAGCGAGGCCAAATTTCGCGAATTTGGCCTTTTTTTAAAGCAGTTTGGCCTTCAAAATTTCTGTTTGGCCTTTTTCTTCACCGATGAAATCTGGAGACGCAACGGGAATTTTCGGCAAAGAAATGTTGTTACTATGCACATCTATGTAATGAAATACAATTTGTGGCAAAATTTCAGGAAAAACTAATGGATGGTTATCTCGCAATAGTCCGGACAATTCGCTAAATTATCTCGTCAAAACCTTAAATCTCGAATTTTTGTGCATTTTTTTTGGGGGGGGGGCTAATTTGGCATAATAGTGTCCATTTAATAGTATTATCTTGAAAAAATAAAAAAATAAGGAAAATTACAAAAAAAAAACAAACAAGAACAATAAAAGTGTGCCGTATTTTTAAAAGTTTTATTGCGTTGTTTTTATTTGCTTTTTTTATTTCATCGGTGAAGAAAATGGCCAAACAGAAATTTTGAAGGCTAAACTGCTTTAAAAAAAGGCCAAATTCGCGAAATTTGGCCTCGCTATAAACAAAAAAAGGGAAATCCCCCTACTTGAACTTGTTTAATTTCGCTTGTAGCGTTGATTTTTTTTCTTTTTTCGCTATAAAAAAATAACTACTTGATGAAATTACGTGATTTTTTTCTGTAGGAAAACTTTATCCCATGACGAGTACGTACAATATATTTTTTTTTAAATATTTCCATTTTTTAATGTCAATGGAAAACTGCACAAGTACCCAAACCACGAGTGAACGCGCGTTTTTTTTTTTTTTAGTTTAGTTTCATAATGGCGGCCGTGATGTCGGAGGTTCGATTGTTAGATTGTAAGTTAGTTTCGTATTTTTGTAATTTGTAAATCGCAAGTTAGGAAAAAATTAAACCCTTCCAAGATGGACAATAAATAAAGCCATAATATTTTATGGTAAAGTTAAGAGCCTACGAACCATAGTTTTTTAGGAGATGTGATTATTGGATTAACCAATCAGAAATCGTCTGTGGCACACACATCTCTGTTTTTATAGATAGAAGAAGATAGAATAGAATAGATAGAAGATAGAAGATAGATAGATAGATAGATAGATAGATAGATAGATATAGATATAGATATAGATATAGAAGATATAGATATAGATAGATAGAAGATATAGAAGATATAGATATAGATATAGATAGATAGATAGATAGATAGATATAGATATAGATATAGATAGATAGATAGATATAGATAGATAGATATATAGATAGATATAGATATAGATAGATAGATATAGATATAGATAGATATATGAAAACATTTTTCTTTAAATTTCACAATTCATATTTATAAAACTATTCTTCTCAGGTTTCTCAATTCTATATCTAATATTAAGAAAACATTATATAAAAATGTAACAATTCTATATCTAGTATTTATGAAGTCATTGTTCTCAAAATTTGCAATTCTGTATCTAATATTCAGAAAATTATTTTTGTCAAATTTTACAATTCTATATCTTATATATATGAAATCATTGCTGTTAAATTTCACAATTCTATATCATATATTTATAAAATCATTTATTTCAAATTTCACAATTCTGTATCTAATTATAAAATTATTCTGGGAAAATGTCACGTTTCTATGTTAATATATATTTCATACATCTTTTTAAAATGTCGCAATTCTATATCTAATCTTTATGAAATAATTTTTCTCTAATTTTACAATTATATATCTAATGTAAATGAAATAATTTTTCTCAAATTTCACAATTCTATATCTAATATTTAGAAAATTATTTTTGTCGAATTTCACAATTCTATATATAATATTTATAAAATCATTTTTCTCAAATGTCACGATTTTATATCATATATTTATGGAATCATTTATTTCAAATTTCAAAATCATTCTCTCAAATTTCACGATTCTATAGCACATATGTATGAAATCATTTATTTTGAATTTCACAAGTCTTTATCTTTTATTTATTAAATCATTGTTCTCAAATTTGACAATACGATATTCAGTATTTATGAAATTTTACAATTCCATATCAAATATTTATGAAATCATCTTTAAAATTTCACAATTTTATATCTAATATTTTAAAATCATTTTTTCTAAAATTTCATAATTCTATATTTAATATTTATGTAATCACCCATTTTAAATTTCAAAATTCTATACCTAATATTTATGAAATCTTTCTTTCATTTCAAGAATCTCTATCTAATATTTATAAAAACAATTTTTTTAATTTCATAATTATATATATAATATTTATGAAATTTTTATTTTAAATTACAAATTCTATATCTAATATTTATGAAACTATTTTACTCAAATATTTTACAATTCTATATTCATGAAATAATTCTTCTTAAATTTCACAATTCTATTTGTAGATCTAATTATTATTAAATCTTGTTTTTTTATTCACTAATTCTATATCTAGTAATTATGAAATCATTCAATTGAAATTTCACAATTGTTTATCTAATATTTATGAAATTATCTATCTCAAATTTCACAAATTTTACCTAATATTTATGAAATATCTCTTCTCGAATTTCACAATTTTATATATAATATTTATGAAATCTTTCTATTTAAAATATCACAACTCTGTATTTACTATTTATGACATAATTGTTCTCTAATTTTACAATTCTTTATATAATATGTATGTAATTATACTTTTCAAATTTCACTACTTTATATCTATAATTTATAAATCATTTTTTCAATTCCGCAATTCAATATCTAATATTGATAAAATCATTCACTTCAAATTTCACAATTCTATATATAATATTTATGCACTCATCTGATTCAAATTTCACAATTTTGTAACTAATATTTGCTAAATCATTTTTCTTACATTTCACCATTCTATATCTTATATTTATGAAATCTTTCTATTTTAAATTTCGCAATTCTATATTTAATATTCATGAAATAATTGTTCTCAAATTTCACAATTTAAATATATAATGTACACGATTCTTATTCTAATATTTATGAAATCATCTTCTGACATTTCACAATTCTATATCTAATATTTATAAAATCATTTCTTCCAAATTCACAATTATATCTCTAATATTTATTAAATTATTATTTTAATATTTTACAATTCTATATATATTTATGAAATCATTTATCTCAAATTATATAATTTTTTATTTAATATTTATAAAATCATTTTTTATTTCATAATTCTATAACTAATATTTATGAAATCAGTCTATTGAAAGGTCATAATTTTTATTTTATATTTATAAAATTATTTTCTCAAATCTAACAATTTTATATCTAATATTTGTGCAATCATATTTGTCAAATTTCACGATTATATATCTAATATATATGGAATAATTTTTCTCGAATTTCGCAATTAATATTGATTAAATCGCTCTCCTTAAATTTCATAATTCATTAATAAATATTCATGAAATGATTCACAATGATTTCACAATTTTATATCAAATATCTACTAAACTATTGTTCTTAAATTTCAGGATTCAATCTCTAATATTTATGAAATTATCTATTTAAAATTTCATAATCCTATATTGATTATTGATAAAATCATTTAGCTCAAATTTCATAGCTTTGTATGAAATATTTATGAAGCCATTCTTTTAAAATTTCACAAATTTATATGTAATAATTATGAAATCATTCTTTTGAGATTTTACAATCCTATATCTGAATTTTATATAACAATGTCTTAAATCTAACGATTCTGAATTTACTAATTACGTAATCATCTTTGTCAGGTTTCACTGTTCTATATCTAACACTCATGAAATGATTTTTCTCGAATTTCACAAGTCATAACTGATATTTTATTTTGCTCAAATTTCACAATAAAACATCAAAGACTTATAAAATACCTTTTTTAATTTCACAATTTTATAATATTTATTAAACTATTGTACTCAAATTTTACGATTCTATATCATATATTTACGAAATCATTCTTTTTAAATTTTACAATTCTATATCTAATATTTGTTAAACTATTGTTCTCAAATTTCACAATTTTATATCATGTATTTATGGAATCATTCTTTTAAAATTTTACCCTTCTATATCTAATATTTTTATATCATTCTTTTAAAATTTTACTTTAAATATTTAGAATATCTTTTTCTCAAATTTCACAATTCTATATCTAATATTTATAAAATAATTTTTTCAAATTGCACAATTCTATACTTATATTTATGAAATCGTTTTTCTTAAATTTCACAAGTCTATATCTTATATTTATGAAATCATTCTTCTTGAATTTCATAATTTTATATCTAATAGTTATGAAGTTTCTTTTTCAAATTTCCCAATTCTACATTGTTCTCAAATTTCACAATTTTATATCATGTATTTATGAAATCATTTTTCAAATTTAATAATTCTGTATCTAATGTTTATCAAAATATTTTTTAATTTCGCAATTCTGTAACTAATATTCGTGAAATTATTTATTTCAAATTTCACTATTCTATATCTAATATTTATCAAATCATATGTCTCGAATTTCATAATTCTGTATTTAATATCTATGAAATGATTGTTCTAAAATTTCACGATTCCATATCTAATATTTATAAAATCATTCTTCTTAAATTTCACAATTTCATATTACATATTTATGGATTTTTTTTCCAATTTTACAATTCTATATCTAATATTTATGAAATTATTTTTTGTCAAACTTCGGAATTCTATATTTTATATTTATAAAATTTTTCTTCTTAAATTTCACGGTTCATATCTAATATTTATTAATTAGTTTTTCTCAAATTTTACAAATCTATATCTAATATTTACGATATCATTTATATCAAATTTCACAATTCTATATCTAATATTTATGTAAGCATTGTTCTTAAATTTCATGATTTATGTCTGACATTTATGAGATCTTTATGTTTTTAATTTCACGGTTCTATATCTAATATTTATGAAATCATTTTCCCCAAATTTCAGTGTTCTATACATGATAAGCTGATAAATTCTTTATGTATTTGATGGACAAACAAACACATAGAATTTGTTTCTTTGTATTCATTTTCTTTTATTAAAATATTTAGGTGGACGGAGAGAAAAGTTCTATGGAATGAATTACTAATCAAAATCAAGTGCTATTTTTTTCAAATTCATTGATATTTACATCTAAGTATGATAATTCGACTGATTAAATTTTAATTCATTTGTTTTTATATTTTATCTTTTACTATCATGAAGAATATATACTGAAATAGATCGTTCTAACGGTGAGAAAACCCAGAAAATCATTTTTAATTTTTGTAGTCTTAAATGTCCAAAAAATTCACTTACCATAATTTGGATCCACCAAAATAAAAGTGGTTAAGGGTTCCATAACCTCTTAAGCAGAGAGAAATTACTGTAACAGAAAAATGATGCAAAAAGAAAAAATAAGCAACTCCATTGTAAAGAACAGAAACTTATCCTAAATGTTCGAATCCAGTCAGTTCCAAATGGGTAAAAAATAATCATCTAATACTAAATGATTCTTAATAACAAATTCAACAACATAAGGAATCTAATGACTATGTCCAGTGGAAAAATATTGAACATATATAAAACGTAGTTGTCCCAAGCAAATTAACCAATATCAATTCAGTCTGAGAAGCTTTTTGTAAAGAATACCATGTAAAGATACTAGTATTCAACGTAGTAGTGGTTGTCCTTTCGTGTCAAGATGAAAAGCTATTTTATACAGCGATTTTGGTACCTGATTGGTTTGTTCTATAATCGTCCCTAGTCATAAAAATAATCCTTGTGACCATACCCAGTAAAACCATGTAAAAAATACTGAAACAAACTATATTTATTTTCCCCAGTGTATATCAAATAAATTAGATACGAGGTGCCTTAAATAAGTTTCTAAATTAAGTATTTTATTGCTATACATCTTATGAGATCTCTGACCAAGTTTTATAATTTCAGGTTCAAAACAGCTACAATAGGAATCTGAGTACACCCTATTAAAGCCTGATTGTCACAACTGATGAATTTTGAAAATGCAATCTGGACGTAAGGATACTTTAAAAGAACGATATGCAATAAAATTTCTGTTTTAAACTTGGGAAAATGTTGCAGAAACTTATGGAATGCTTCAGACTGCTTTTGGACCATCTTGCATGAATTTAGCATCAGTTTTTGAGTTGCATAAGAGATTCAAGAAAGGCAGGTAGTCTGTGAGGGATGATGAGAGGTGTGAGAAGGGAAAGGAAGTCAGAACAATAAAAAAATTCCATGAATAAAGACCGTCATGTGTCTATAAAGACAATAAGTTCACAGTTTGATGTCAGTGTGGGAACTGTCCACACAATTATTTGTGAGGAACTGAAGATGCAGAAGATTTGCACGAATTTTGTCCAAAAGAGAAGATCTCAAATTATTTGACCAAGATAGGCATCAAAACAGTTCTTTAGCCTTCTTATAGCCCAGTACTTGCTTCCTATGACTTTGGTTCATCTGTAGATTATGAGACACATGAGGAGATTAAATCGGCTGCGACAAGGATTATTAACGCGCTTACACAAAAGGACTTCCATGGGGCCTTCCAAAAGTTGTTGGAATAATACAACAAATGCATTGCAGCCGAAGGAGATTACTTCGATGGGAACTAGAGTTTTATGTGTATACTATCAATGAAAGTACCATACGAAAATTGCCTAGAAACTTATTGAAGGTACCTCGTAGGTATGTAATTATTACAAACACACACACAAACACACACACACATACGGAAAGATAAACATATGCATGCACAAGTAAATAAACACATATTTCTCATAAATATTCTTAAAATTAGCGTCTCTGTTTCGTTGTTGTTTATAAGATATTTTATGGATGGAAACAAGATGTTCTATAGAATGACTGACTAGTTAGAATCAAATATCGTTTTGTCAAATAATTTCGATAATCCCACTGATTGAAAATTTAGAACTGAATGAATATTTTTATTTCCTTATAGGAACGAGCAAATTATGACAATGTGCAGAAGCTGACCTATCTTGATATGTGCATAAGCGAGACGTTGAGGCTGTATCCGATTGGTTTTATGTAAGTTTTTCCTTCCAATTTTAACAAGATCAACTTATTAAATAAATAGAAAATAAAATGATACTATTTAAGTAACGATGGCAGTAGGGAAGTAACAGTAGCTAAGTGGTTAACGATAGTGACTGAAAACCTTGATGTGCCATGTTCGAATCCAGTCAGTTCCAAAGAAACATTTTTACTAAGTGATGTTTGCAACCCTCACGTGCTTGTAAGCGTCCAATATCTTTCCAGAACTAAAAAAATGGAAATTATCGTTTAATACATACAAAATAAATAAATGATTCTTAATAATAAAAACAGCAACATAAGGAATTTAATGACTATGAGCATCATAAAAAAATAAATACCAAGCAGAATTATAAGTAATTTATATAAAAAAGCAGCATTTTAAACAATAAAAGCACTATTAGCATTATAAGTAATTAATGGCTACCAGTGACATAATTAATTCGATGACAATCAACAACATAAGAAATTCATGACGATCAAAATCATAAGTAATTTAATTACCATCGGCAGCATATGTAATTTAATAACTATAAGTATAAAAAAGACATTAAATTACTATCAGCAGTATAAGTAATAATTAATTAAGTTAATGTTGTTAATATATATTAAATTATTTATACAATTATTAGTTATTAAATCATTTATTTTACTAAGAGTTATAATATAATTTATATTACTATTTGTTATTTTTTAATAGTTATTTAATTTTTATTTCAGTAATAGTTATTAAATTATTTATGTTACTTATAGTTAACAAATGATTTATATTCCTAAAAGTTATACAATTATTGATGTTGCTAACACTTTTAAAATAATTTATGTTACTAATAATTATTAAATTATTAATGTTATTAATAATTATAAAAGTATAAATGTTTCTAATAGTTATTAAGCTTATTATGTTACTAATATTTGTAAATTATTTATGTTACTAATGTTAGTAACTTATTTATTTTACTAATAGTTGTAAAATTATTTATTTTACTGATACTTATTAAATAATTTATTTTACTGATACTTATTAAATTATTTATATAAGAATAGTTATTAAATTCTTTATGTTACTAATCGTTACTAAGTTATTTATGTTACTGATTTTTAATTATTTTTGTTCTGATAGTGGAGACATAATTTTATTGCTTATAGTAGTTAAATTAAATATAAAACTAATTGTTTTAAAATTATTTAAATTGCTAATAGTTTATAAATTTTTATGTTACTAATAGTTTAAAAATTATTTATGTTACGAATAGATATAAAATAATATATTCTACTAATATTTTTATTAACATTTATTAAAATAATATTTATATTACAAAACTTTTACTGCTAGAAGTTCTTTAATTTTTCATGTTACTAATTGAATTATTTATGTTACTAAATGTTATGAAATAATTTATGTTACTTATAGTTATACATTATTTATGTTACTTATAGTTATAAAATTATTAATGTTACTTATAGTTATTAAATTATTTATTTTACTAATAGCTATTGAATTATTTATGTTACTAATAGTTATTAAATTATTTATGTTACTTATAGTTATTAAATTATTTATGTTACTTATAGTTATTAAATTATTTATGTTACTAATAGTTATTAAATTATTTGTGTTACTTATAGTTATTAAATTATTTATGTTACTTATAGTTATTAAATTATTTATGTTACTTATAGCTATTACATTATTTACGTTACTAATATTTATTAAATTATCTATGTTACTTATAGTTATTAAATTATTTATGTTACTAATAGTTATTAAATTATTTATGTTACTTATAGTTATTAAATTATTTATGTTACTTATAGTTATGAAATTATTTATGTTACTTATAGTTATTAAATTATTTATGTTACTTATAGTTATGAAATTATTTATGTTACTTATAGTTATTAAGTTATTTATGTTACTTATAGTCATTAAATTATTTATGTTACTTATAGTTATGAAATTATTTATGTTACTTATAGTTATTAAGTTATTTATGTTACTAATAGTTATTAAATTATTTATGTTACTAATAGTTATTAAATTATTTATGTTACTAATAGTTATTAAATTATTTATGTTACTAATAGTTATTAAACTGTTTATGTTACTAATAGTTATTAAATTATTTATGTTACTTATAGTTATTAAATTATTTATGTTACTAATAGTTATTAAATTATTTATGTTACTAATAGTTATTAAATTATTTATGTTACTAATAGTTATTAAATTATTTATGTTACTTATAGTTATTAAATTATTTATGTTACTAATAGTTATTAAATTATCTATGTTACTTATAGTTATTAAATTATTTATGTTACTAATAGTTATTAAACTGTTTATGTTACTAATAGTTATTAAATTATTTATGTTACTTATAGTTATTAAATTATTTATGTTACTAATAGTTATTAAATTATTTATGTTACTAATAGTTATTAAATTATTTATGTTACTTATAGTTATTAAATTATTTATGTTACTAATAGTTATTAAATTATTTATGTTACTTATAGTTATTAAATTATTTATGTTACTAATAGTTATTAAACTGTTTATGTTACTAATAGTTATTAAATTATTTATGTTACTTATAGTTATTAAATTATTTATGTTACTAATAGTTATTAAATTATTTATGTTACTAATAGTTATTAAATTATTTATGTTACTTATAGTTATTAAATTATTTATGTTACTAATAGTTATTAAACTGTTTATGTTACTAATAGTTACTAAATTATTTATGTTACTAATATTTATTAAATTATTTATGTTACTAATAGTTATTGAATTATTTATGTTACTTATAGTCATTAAATTATTTATGTTACTAATAGTTATTAAATTATTTATGTTACTTATAGTTATTAAATTATTTATGTTACTAATAGTTATTAAATTATTTATGTTATTTATAGTTATTAAATTATTTATGTTACTTATAGTCATTAAATTATTTATGTTACTTATAGTCATTAAATTATTTATGTTACTAATAGTTATTAAATTATTTATGTTACTTATAGTTATTAAATTATTTATGTTACTTATAGTTATTAAATTATTTATGTTACTCATAGTTATGAAATTATTAATGTTACTTATAGTTATTAAATTATTTATGTTACTAATAGTTATTAAATTATTTATGTTACTTATAGTTATGAAATTATTTATGTTACTTATAGTTATTAAATTATTTATGTTACTAATAGTTATTAAATTATTTATGTTACTTATAGTTATTAAATTATTAATGTTACTAATAGTTATTAAATTATTTATGTTACTAATAGTTATTAAATTATTTATGTTACTTATAGTTATTAAATTATTTATGTTACTTATAGTTATGAACTTATTTATGTTACTTATAATTATAAAATTATTTATGTTACTTGTAGTTATGAACTTATTTATGTTACTTATAGTTATGAAATTATTTATGTTACTTATAGTTATGAAATTATTTATGTTACTTATAGTTATTAAATTATTTATGTTACTTATAGTAATGAAATTATTTATGTTACTTATAGTTATGAAATTATTTATGTTACTTATAGTTATTAAATTATTTATGTTACTTATAGTTATTAAGTTATTTATGTTACTAATAGTTATTAAATAATTTATGTTACTAATAGTTATTAAATTATTTATGTTACTTATGATTATTAAATTATTTATGTTACTTATAGTTATTAAGTTATTTATGTTACTAATAGTTAATAAATTATTTATGTTACTAATAGTTAAAAAGTTATTTATGTTACTAATATTTATGAAATTATTTATGTTACTTATAGTTACTAAGTTATTTATGTTACTAATAGTTATTAAATTATTTATGTTACTTATAGTTATTGAATTATTTATGTTACTAATAGTTATTAAACTGTTTATGTTACTTATAGTTATTAAATTATTTATGTTACTAATAGTTATTAAATTATTTATGTTACTAATAATTATTAAATTATTTATGTTACTAATAGTTATTAAACTGTTTATGTTACATATAGTTATTAAATTATTTATGTTACTTATAGTTATTAAATTATTTATGTTACTAATAGTTATTAAATTATTTATGTTACTAATAGTTATTAAATTATTTATGTTACTTATAGTTATTAAATTATTTATGTTACTTATAGTTATTAAATTATTTATGTTACTAATAGTTATTAAATTATTTATGTTACTAATAGTTATTAAATTATTTATGTTATTTATAGTTATTAAATTATTTATGTTACTTATAGTCATTAAATTATTTATGTTACTTATAGTCATTAAATTATTTATGTTACTAATAGTTATTAAATTATTTATGTTACTTATAGTTATTAAATTATTTATGTTACTTATAGTTATTAAATTATTTATGTTACTCATAGTTATGAAATTATTTATGTTACTTATAGTTATTAAATTATTTATGTTACTAATAGTTATTAAATTATTTATGTTACTTATAGTTATGAAATTATTTATGTTACTTATAGTTATTAAATTATTAATGTTACTAATAGTTATTAAATTATTTATGTTACTAATAGTTATTAAATTATTTATGTTACTTATAGTTATTAAATTATTTATGTTACTTATAGTTATTAAATTATTTATGTTACTTATAGTTATTAAATTATTTATGTTACTTATAGTTATGAACTTATTTATGTTACTTATAATTATAAAATTATTTATGTTACTTGTAGTTATGAACTTATTTATGTTACTTATAGTTATGAAATTATTTATGTTACTTATAGTTATGAATTTATTTATGTTACTTATAGTTATTAAATTATTTATGTTACTTATAGTAATGAAATTATTTATGTTACTTATAGTTATGAAATTATTTATGTTACTTATAGTTATTAAATTATTTATGTTACTTATAGTTATTAAGTTATTTATGTTACTAATAGTTATTAAATAATTTATGTTACTAATAGTTATTAAATTATTTATGTTACTTATGATTATTAAATTATTTATGTTACTCATAGTTATTAAGTTATTTATGTTACTAATAGTTAATAAATTATTTATGTTACTAATAGTTAATAAGTTATTTATGTTACTAATATTTATGAAATTATTTATGTTACTTATAGTTACTAAGTTATTTATGTTACTAATAGTTATTAAATTATTTATGTTACTTATAGTTATTGAATTATTTATGTTACTAATAGTTATTAAACTGTTTATGTTACTTATAGTTATTAAATTATTTATGTTACTTATAGTTATTAAATTATTTATGTTACTAATAATTATTAAATTATTTATGTTACTAATAGTTATTAAACTGTTTATGTTACATATAGTTATTAAATTATTTATGTTACTTATAGTTATTAAATTATTTATGTTACTAATAGTTATTAAATTATTTATGTTACTAATAGTTATTAAATTATTTATGTTACTTATAGTTATTAAATTATTTATGTTACTTATAGTTATTAAATTATTTATGTTACTAATAGTTATTAAATTATTTATGTTACTAATAGTTATTAAATTATTTATGTTACTTATAGTTATTAAATTATTTATGTTACTTATAGTTATTAAATTATTTATGTTACTTATAGTTATTAAATTATTTATGTTACTAATAGTTATTAAATTATTTATGTTACTAATAGTTATTAAATTATTTATTTTACTAATAGTTATTAAATTATTTATGTTACTTATAGTTATTAAATTATTTATGTTACTAATAGTTATTAAATTATTTATGTTACTTATAGTTATTAAATTATTTATGTTACTAATAGTTATTAAACTGTTTATGTTACTAATAGTTATTAAATTATTTATGTTACTTATAGTTATTAAATTATTTATGTTATTTATAGTTATTAAATTATTTATGTTACTAATAGTTATTAAATTATTTATGTTACTTAAAGTCATTAAATTATTTATGTTACTTATAGTTATGAAATTATTTATGTTACTAATAGTTATTAAATTATTTATGTTACTTATAGTTATGAAATTATTTATGTTAGTAATAGTTATTAAATTATTTATGTAACTAATAGTTATTAAATTATTTATGTAACTAATAGTTATTAAATTATTTATGTTATTTATAGTTATTAAATTATTTATGTTACTTATAGTTATTAAATTATTTATGTTACTTAAAGTCATTAAATTATTTATGTTATTTATAGTTATTAAATTATTTATGTTACTTATAGTTATGAAATAATTTATGTTACTAATAGTTATTAAATTATTTATGTTACTAATAGTTATTAAATTATTTATGTTACTAATAGTTATTAAATTATTTATGTTACTTATAGTTATTAAATTATTTATGTTACTAATAGTTATTAAATTATTTATGTTAGTAATAGTTATTAAATTATTTATGTAACTAATAGTTATTAAATTATTTATGTTACTTATAGTTATTAAATTATTTATGTTACTTATAGTTATTAAATTATTTATGTTACTTATAGTTATTAAATTATTTATGTTACTAATAGTTATTAAATTATTTATGTTATTTATAGTTATTAAATTATTTATGTTACTTATAGTTATTAAATTATTTATGTTACTTATAGTTATTAAATTATTTATGTAACTAATAGTTATTAAATTATTTATGTTACTAATAGTTATTAAATTATTTATGTTACTTATAGTTATTAAATTATTTATGTTACTTATAGTTATTACATTATTTATGTTACTTATAGTTATTAAATTATTTATGTTACTTATAGTTATTAAATTATGATAGTTAATTATAGTTATTAAATTATTTATGTTACTTATAGTTATTAAATTATTTATGTTACTTATAGTTATTAAATTATTTATGACAACATCACCATCAACAACAACAATAAAAGCAACAACAGCAACAATAACAGCAACAACAACAATAACAACAGCAACAATAACAGCAACAATAACAACAGCAACAACAACAACAATAACAACAGCAACAGCAACAACAACAGCAACAACAACAACAACAACAGCAACAATAACAACAGCAATAATAACAACAGCAACAATAATAACAACAACAACAGCGACAACAAATACAACAATAACAGCAACAACAGCGACAACAACAAAACAACTACAACAACAACAGCAGCAACAACAACAATAACAGTAACAACAACAAGAGCAACAACAACAGCAACAACAGGAACAACAACAGCAACACTACCAGCAGCAACAATAACAGCAATAATAACAACAACAACAGCAACAACAGTAACAACAGCAACAACAACAATAACAGCAACAACAACAATAACAACAACAACAACAATAACAGGTCATGACAACAAAAGCCAACAAACCAATAAAATTTCGACAGTCTTTTGGATTTCAATCCATAATCTTATTAGAAAGAAACTGCGCTACACTAATGTCTCTATCAAGATTAGAGATCAAATCTGGAGAGAACACAGGTAGACGCATCAATCACCATAAATTGTAGCCTTAAATCTCCACTTCCCTTCGCATATTAAAACACTTAGACTGGGTTAAACACAGCTGAAAGGGAAAAAATAACGAAATACCAAAGTCTTATGGTTGGCATGAAAAGAAACTGGAATCTTAGAAAGATCTCTATAATTCCAGTTATTATACGAGCAAGTGGACTTATGAAAAAGAATTTTTAAAAGTACATGGCAAGTATACCCGGTGAACCAAGTGCAACAGAGATTCTGATAATTGCACTTAAAGGGACAGTCTGTATCCCAAAAGGATCTCTCGGTTGGAATATCTGAGTTAGCAGGTGAATGTTTGGCATTCGGTAGGATGCTCCATCCCTACTTATAGAATTTTTTTAAATGATGCCGGGTCAAACAGAATTGAGAGCGAAAAGATTAATGCCTTTGTTCTCTTGTTTATTTCTATTATAAATATATATTTTGGTGGACAGAAACAAAATGTTATATATAATGATTAGCAAGTTAGAATCAAATATCGAAACTATGATTTTATAAATGATTCAAGAATTAAATGATTATACAACAGCGTATTTTCAATTATGTTCAATTTTCTTATCGGATAAAAGTTTTATAACCTTTGAACTTATCGAGCATTTTATTATTTGTTTCTTTCTCTGCCAGATTAACAAGAGAAACAAGGGAAGACTGTACCATAAAAGGGTTAAAGATCCCAAAAGACAGTGGAATTATAGTTTCAACAATGGCATTACATCGTGATCCAAAATATTGGTCTGAACCAAATAAGTTTGATCCGGAACGGTGAGTGTAAAATCAAAGTTTTTTTTTTTCTTTTATGACAAATAATCTCGATATTTGAACAAATTTCAATCACCTGAATTAAAAAAGAAAACATTCCGCTCGACAATATTTGATGCCTTCGAATTATTTAGTTGTTCAACTCATTCATTAATAAACTTAAATACATTCGTCCGAATGTGTTTCTTTGAATATGATTACTCCATAAAGAGTTGATGGGACCTACTCGTATTACACAGAGAACAAACTCAATCAAAAAAATCTTGAGATATCGACTATTAGAATTCTATGATAAATGAAAAAAGAAAACATTCTATTCTTTAATATCGGATTGCTTCAAATGTTTTTTAATCATTTAGACGTTCAACGCATATGCGTTTATTAATAAACCCAAGGATATCTAAGTAGTATCAATTCGTTCGGGTATGAGCATTCCTGTTTATCTAGATTGAAACTTGAACAATGATTAGACAATAAAGGATTGATATGTCGTATTTATTGTTTTCAACTATTTGGGCGTTCAACGCTTGCGCATTTATGAAAAAAAAACAACTATATTCGTCATTGGTAGATGAGTGTCAAATCAATAAGAATCTGCTGAAAATATTGAAAAAACGAAAAGAACCTCTCCCAAACATACGGGCAATAATTTGGTTTCGTGTTTCCCTTGAGTGTTTTCAATAAGGAGGATCGATTTACTAGAATTTTGAATTAGAAACTGAGCACTCCTTAAAAAGCTTTAAATATTGATTTTTATTTATTTTTTTTATTTATTTTATTTTATTTTATTTTATTTATTTATTTTTTATTTTTTTTTTTTGCATTTTGGTTAATTTTGTTCGTTTGGAATCGCTAATTATTCCGCTCCAAAAATTTTAAAAAAAAAAAAAGAAAAGAAAAGAAAAACGAAATAAAAAAAATGGTACTCTTGCAGAATTTGACCCGGATCCTCGGAATTTTCCGTCAATTATGGTTAGAGCTCAACCTACAATCACCGGATTAAGATGAGCGTTGTTCAAATGTTAAAACATTAAATCGACATTTTTTTTGTATAAAAAATGTAATTTTTAAATTATTTCTTGGGTGATAAGTGTATGTATCTGTTTATTTTTTAACATCTGTTGACAAAAAATAATTTGCAAATTTTCTTGACAAAAACTTTTCTTTGCAATTTACGGTTTTCATAAAAGCATTCATCTTTTCTTATAAAAAACCATCTGTTTACAAAAAATAAAAAACGTTTACTGCCAATTTTCTTTTTAAAAAAAAACACACACAAAAAAGTAAGTATTCTTGAAAAAAAAATGTTCACCTAACAATTTACGGTAAAAAATTCATCTTTTAAAAAATTGCAAAAAAATAAAAATGTAAATAAACAATACAAAATGCAACTTCACTGAAGGAAAATAAAAAAAATATATATATTCAGTAAATTTACAACATATTTTTGTTATTTTTTATTTATTGTATTTTTTCTGCTTTGTTTGTTTTCAAATCTATATAAGTATCTACTAATTGCTCGGCCTTATCCGGTAACTGCCGATCGAACCCAAATAATAATTGATGGAAAATCCTGATAATCCGGGTCAAATTCTGTACCAAGAAATATATAAGGCGTTCATTTTACAAGTCGGCCGATAAAAAGGGTGCTTCTTCATTATTGTAGCGAAATCCAACATCTGAAAAGTTGATATTTAATTTTAAAACCATTATAATTACTTATATTTCTTGTTAATTTCAATAATAAACAATGTTATCTACCTCGTCACAAATCTTAAAGTCTTCCATGATTATACGAAAAAAAAAATGATTTCGGCGATTTTAAATGTGACGCAAACACAAGGGAAATAGTTACAATTTCTAATTTCTGTAAAAAAAATTTTTTTAATAATTTCTATCTTATCGTTTTTCATAAGTTTTAGATATTTTCATTATTTCGATTTCCAAATTTCGCTAGAATAACAAGAAGAACGAAAATGTTTACGAATATTCTGGAAGCAATATATTTTCTCCGAAAAAATGTGTAAAAATATTATTTAAATAAAAAACAACAGTTTACCAAACTATTTCCTTTTCATGAAACTCATCCTACAACATCTTTACATTCTTTTCTTCTTTCTTTCTTTCTTCCTTCTGAATCCTCACCGGTCTCCCATTTACTTTGTTGGTTTATTCTTTACACAGTTTCCTTTCGATTTTTCCATCGGTTTATTTTTTATAAAACACTATACTTTCAAACAAAAACCAAATCGGCTATTTTTTTTTAATTTACGAGATTTCCCATTGCGTGCTCACATATATATACATAGTAAAGTTAAACCCTCTCGTTTTCCCCTCTGTCAACATCAGGAAGAACGGGTAGTGAACGTGCATTGAATGGTTTAATCGGATATACTATTTTAATTTAAGATACTGCACTTCACAATTCGCTTGGCGTTTGCAATAAGAACTAACAAGGCTCAGGGACAATTGATACATTTGTGTGACTTACATCTACACCATGATTGCTTCTGACATGGATAAGTATATATTGCGTGTTCTATAGTCGGAAAATCAGACAATCACTACATCTGCACAGAAAAAGGAACGCCTCAAAATATTGCGTCTCCAGAAATATTGAAAACATACATAAACATAAGAAATATACAATATCTTTTTTGTTTTTTGTGTTCTATTTAAACAAACTGAGCCACATCAAGGTGTGACCGGGTATAGCTATATATATATATATATATATATATATATATATATATATATATATATATATATATATATATATATATATATATATATATAAAAATAAAAATTACAATAAGTTTACCAAGGTAATCAAAATGGTAAAATTCCTACCCTCTGATGAGAAGGAGAGTATTTCTTCGAAACTCCGCGGATTAAGGACTATCCACTTATCTTGTGATTCCTTTTTAAAATTATATATGTTTTTAACTCTTTTTCAAGATGTTTTTTAACATGCTTTATTAATCATTTGTTCATATATATAAAGGAAAGGTTTTTTTCCATAATGTTTTATTGTTTTTTTATTTAATAAGTCTGGTGAAAGGCTGTTCTTGTGAAAATTTTCAAACGACATAGTATTTGAATTTGTCCAAAAAGTCTTGAAATAATTGTAACTAACAATGAAAATCACTTTTTGTTGCTATCAACCCATTATTTGAAGTCTTGTTTTTTGTTATATATATATATATATATATATATATATATATATATATATATATATATATATATATATATATATATATATAACCAATTCAAGGTCAAAACAAAGGTTATTAAAAATAATTCACTGATTTTTAGTTCAATGATTTTTAGTAAAAAAAATCTCGTTGTTTGTTTGACAAATTCCACAAATATTTACCAATTTTGCTATTGCAGATTCAACGAAGAAAATAAGGCCAAAATAAAACCATTTACGTATCTTCCTTTTGGTGATGGGCCACGAGTTTGTCCTGGGAGGCGATTGGCTATGCTTGAATTGAAAATGGTTATTTCAGAAGCACTGAGAAAATTTCGTTTTGTACCTTCTGAAAACACTGAAGTAAGTAAACAAAACATATAGGTAAAGCGATCTTTAGTCTTGGTGGGAATCATATATAGAAAATTGTTTTCAAAAGTAAATTTGTTTAACTTCAGACTATCTGGTTGGTATGTTGGAAGTTTGCAAGGAAAGTCAAAAGCTGTTATATGAATGTAGGAAATAATGCAAATAGAAGTTGTTTAAAATAAAGTGGTTGATTTTTTTTTTGTTCTTTGTTTTACGGCATATCAACCCTTTTTGGGTTATTTGATGCCAAATCCAGTAATTTTGGTAAACTTGTTTATGATTCCTTTACGTATTACGTTAAATATTTATTCATGGAGTTAGGCTTATTTGTTTTGTTTTACGGCACATCGACCTTTTCGAATTGTTTAATCCTAGACTCAGTAAGTTGGAAAATGTTTTCATGTTTCAACTTCTTTATATCTTTAAATATTTATTCATAATGCTCGGTTTAATTGCTTTGCAATGCTGTTTTTGTTTTTGACTTTGTAGATCATGATGTAATTTTACAAAGGAAAAGAAAAACAATAACGTCAATGTATGGTACATTTTTTTGTTAGGAAGCCAAAAAGTATTGTTTGGAGAGCTTTGTATAAATGAAGGGCAAGTGAGGTGTTGGCAAAGGTTACTCAAACAATGTGCAGAAATGTTGAAAATTAACAGC